>NC_034410.1:37166144-37393654 GCF_002078875.1 Numida meleagris
TTTGGGGAAGCGTGCTTCTTCCCATGGCCTGGGGTTTGGTGGCACCATGCTCATTGCAGAGAGGCGTTGCTTCCTCAGGAGATAAGGGCAGCGCCTGGGTCTGATGGGGAGGCACCGCAGCGGGTGCCTGCCTGCACCTGTGTGCACCTTGCACCTCCTGGCCTGCAGCACCACCAGCCTGAGCCTGGCTGCCTGCTGCCCAGTGTGGGGTGCTTCCAGCAGACCTGCCTGGAGATTGATGCTGGGCTGAGGAGCATGAGAAGCAGCGGGTGCAGGAGTCCAATGGCTGTCTGGGTTGATCTTCACTCGCCAAGCGACATGTGGGGTATGTGCCCTGTGGTAGGGAAAGTGGATGTTAAGAGAGGGAACAGGCCAGTAAGGCTGGCGATGGAACGCTAAAAGGGATGTTGGAACACTTCATTGCTTTTATCAGCTATAACTCAACATTTCTCGCCACAAACACCAGTTCTTCCCTGGAATCCCAGGGTTGTATAACAGCGCAGCAGCTCTGGGCAGTGGGGAGGGAGGCTGGTGGAAGGGGTGATGCTCCGTACCACCTCTGTTGCTTGTTCAGGGGCTCCACTGCCATAAATGTCTCTTTCCTTCAAAGGAAGTCAGTACATGGCCATTGTCAAAGTTCTTTGTTCTTCCTGGTGTGTGGCACTCCTTGCTCCAGTGTGATGAGTTTTCTCTGCGGAGACAAGTAGAGCAGTGCTTGCATGGAACTGAGGCAATAGGATCATGGAATTGTTTGAGTTGGAAGGGACCTTTAGGAGTCATCTGCTCCAACCCCCCTGCAGTGAACAGGGACATCTACAGCTACATTGGTTGCTCAGAGCATGGTCCAGCCTGACCTTGCTGGCTGTCATTTGTTTAAGCAATTGCATGGCTTTTGCTGCTGAACTTCTCTGTGTGAAATATCAAATGCTTTTGTATTGACTTTTGAAATAGTGAGTCTTAGAGACAAACTCAGGTGAAGTGAAAACAATTTCTCTTCTTAACAAGCAAGAAAAAGGAGCAGAACTGCTTCCATGTCTGCCCGAGGACAAAAAGCTGTTTCATCCTCAAGTGTCAGTGTGCAAGCGGTTTCTGTCCTCCTGTGCCCTGCACAGTGCAAGCAGCTGGAGTTTCTTTGCTGCTAGAGGTGCTGCAAGAGCTTGCAATAGGACACATGACATTAAATAGGCTAACCAGGCTGCAGTGCTGTTTCTTTCCTTTGCCTGCTTCTTCCCTTCTGCATCATGAGCACCTCCTAGCCCTTCCTTTCTGTGCCTCCAGCTTGCAGCCTGCGTGCTCTGCCCTATTTCTGTCCCTAACCTAGCCTGTTTGCTTTCTGATCTGCGGTGCTGTAAGATCGTGCCTTTTCCCCAGCCTCCACGTGCACTCCAGACAAGGTCTGCTCATAGGGCACCCGGGGAACCCCCCCTCCCTGGGCCACGTGCCCTGTCCCCGTTGCCTGTCCTGCCCGCATGCGGCTTGCTGCTCTGCCCGTCGCTTTATCTAATCTCAAACCGAGGGTGGCTGCTGCGGCAGGGAGGCGGTTGGGTCAGATCTAGAGGTCAGTCGCTGCACACGGATGGAGAGGAAGGAGCACGAGGGAGAGCTGGAAAAGAGTGCGTCCAGGAACACGTGACAGCCGGGTCTGGCGGTGCTGGGTCATGGCGTGGCTCACATGGCCGTGGTGCATGTCTGCTTGTTATGTCACTACATGCCGCCTTTTTTTCTTGCCTTAGGGGGTGTGATAGCTTACATCAGCTCTTCGAGCTCCGCGTCTAGCCCAGCCTCATGTCACAGTGAGAGCTCAGACAGCGGTTTCCAGTCATCCTCTTCGCCTGTACCGTCTTCTCCGAACAGCTCCTCCTCGGAAAGCAGCTGCAATGGTCGGAGCAGCGAGGGCTCCGATGGGGCACCAAAGAGTGACCGGCTAGAGGAGGCTGTTAAACCGAGCCAGTCGGGTGTTGCTGGCTTGACAAAAGGCCATAACGGAGTCACAAGTATGTCTGGTGCCTGTTTGTGAAACTACTGGTTTACCCCCTCCACATCCCTATGGTGTGGAACTATACATACTACGCATTACAAGCAGGTCCTCTCTGTCGCTACCTCTGACAGCATGTAGCAAAGCCTTGTTGTTTTGTTTTTCAATTTTTCTGTGTGTGTGTATGGTAGAGTACTACCATACAAATGCTAGTGGATGAGAGGGTCTCCTTGCTGCTAGATCAAACAGCCCATAAATACAGTCCTGCCCTATTGCAGATTTCCACTAATGAGAATTGATCTTAATAAAAATCAAACACTCTCTTAAGAAGATGTGATGAAGTAATCTTGTGTAATCTCGAAGTATTTTGAATAATGGAATGATAGTAATGATTGGAGGTTGCCTGAAGGAGTATTTATGGAGCTGTCTTGTGAATCTAGTTACCTTTTTATTTTTTATTTTTATACTCCCACCTTTGCCCACTAACCTTCCATCCCCCTAAATTCCTTTGAGGAACAAAATGAATTACCAATATTCGATCATAAGCTCAAACTAAAGGGTAGCCTTGCAAAATGTTTAGCAGTCTAGCTACCACTATTTGCCTCATACTCTCTCTGTTGATCAGAGAAGACCACAACAAGGAAATACATTTGAATGGTTTTGGAAGGACAGGACTCATTTTAAATACTGGAATGAGTATTCCTACAAATGCTCAGCTGGAGTTTAGACTGGACTTCTGAAAGCTGGATTTTTCAATTGGCTAAATTGTTTTATCACTTTGAATTGTTAGGAAACTATAATTAGTACACAGCAGTTCAACCTTAAAAATGTGTCCTTTTTTTTTTTCTTTCTTCTCAGTGTTACAGCTCTAAGTTCTTAGTAAGAACCTTTACTTGCTCTTAAATGTACTAGCAACCAGGTTGTTGGTATCAGCAGAGGTTCCTGAAGATGAAACCTGCTGTAGACTGTAGGTGTATAGATAGGTAACATATGTAGCTCAATGTTAGTTTTATAAAATATGGAAAATTTATGGTTTGGTTCTTTTTCAAAGCCTTAAGAAAAAAATTAACTCTCTTCAGAAGTGAAATCCAGGTGTCAAAGAAATTTGCTTTTCTGATAGAACACAGTTCTGCTGGAATAATTCCAGCTGTGTTAAGGTAACTTTGTGGTTACTGAAGTCATTGGTAAAACTCCTATCTGCTTTGGTCAAACAAGTGTTAGACCATTGCTAAGGATCTGCAAAAATTCTTTATTGATAAACTGAATTAAAATGGAGCAGAAACTTGGAAAGCCAACCCATAAATATGTTTACGAAGCTAAGAAGGTATTTTCAATATGAAGTGTATGAGAGAAGATGTCTGTTCTCAGTTTCCTCAACTGCAACCATTATATGTGCTTCCTTGTCCTGATGGAAAGACAGATTGAGCCAAAGCTTCGGTGGCCTAGTTACCTAAATGATCCTTTTAAAATGCTAAGTGTAAGCAGACTCTTTTTTTCTACAAATGAGTACAGTGCTACAGTGATTCAAAGTCCAGTGAATACATGCTTTCTCCCTGTTCTGTTGAGTGCTTCATGGTTGTTTGCTTTTTTTTTTTCCCCTTCCGGTACACTGGTACCTTCTGAACTGTTGAAGGTTTTTATACATTCTTGCTTTCTGTTGGTCCTTTTCTGTGTTTTTTTTTAATATGTTCAACTGACCTGACATATTTTGCTGTTAGTACAGGTTTTAAAAAGCTGGAAGCATGTTCCTGCAGTTGTCCCTGACTTTCTGTATCCTTGAATTTTCTGTTCTGATTCTAGAATTCAATGGAATGGTTCTTCTTTGCAAGGTCTGTGGAGATGTTGCTTCAGGATTTCATTATGGTGTTCATGCCTGTGAGGGCTGCAAGGTGAGGTGTATTTCTGCTCATCTTCCTGCTGGTGAAATGCCCTGAAGGGATTTTCCTTAAGGTTCTTTCCTCAAGGGAAAAGCAGTGATAATGCTGGGGAAAAATATATATATATATTAGTTCTGTTAAACTTAAATCTGAGAAGTTTCAAGCAGTGGATGTGTTGTAGAAAAAGGTGAGACACTCAGCAATTGACAGCATTTTCCAAGCTCTGCAGAACTTTCTGGTCTCACCCTTTAGCCAGTCTTGCCTGACCTGGAGTATGTGGCAAAGAACAAGAACTGGAGACAGGTGGTAAGGACCATGTCATGCAAGACATGACTATCAACTGCATTAGGAGATGGTGGGTATGTGAGTTGTAACCTGGGATGTCACAGAACAAAACAGCTTTGGAAAAGCAGTTCTTTACAATGGGAATAAAAACCAAAACTGGGTGCTTGTATACTCATGCATCAATAGAAGTGTATTTTCTGATACTGTAACACTGCAGATGTTATGTTCTGTGATGGAGTTTATCAGCTTATGGGTAGAAGCTGTTGATGAATCACCTCTGAAAGTTGTATGGTGCAGTATGATAGTCTCCATAGTCTGGAAAAAGAACTTCAAAAAAAAAAAAACCACCCTGATTTTGGCTTTCTCCTTTGCATTTAATGTTGTGGGAGTTTGAGGCCATATTTCATAAACTGGTAGTACAATGATGCAAGTAAAGTATTTAGCTTTTAGATACTGACTATGCAGGGAGGAACTTAGCATCTCCTGTAGGTAGAAATTGTAACTAGTTTGCTTTATATGCAGATCACACTCTGAAGGGAAGTAAGTCATTAGGAACAGCAAGTTTTTTTGTTTTTTTTTTTTTAATTTACTTAGAGCTCTTGGCCTGAAGCAGCTGATGAGGTGAGGTGAAGTTCTCTGTGCTTACAGAGGGATGTATCTTGGCAGGAGAATTTGACATGCTCTGTAATAAAAATTGTGCGGGTTTTGTTGCTTGTTTACAGGGTTTTTTCAGAAGAAGCATTCAGCAAAACATCCAGTATAAGAAGTGCTTGAAGAATAACAACTGCTCTATAATGAGAATGAATAGAAACAGATGCCAGCAGTGTCGTTTCAAAAAATGTCTGTCTGTTGGAATGTCAAGAGATGGTATGTTCCTGAACTGTGCAGCAATCCTCTGCGAGTGAATATGCTGCCCACCACAAAACTCATTGATAAGAGTCTTAATGACAGAAATGCAGCTGATCATACTGTCAGGGACAGATTCCCTATCCAAGCGCGCTTAGATCAGCTTGCCACCCTGCCCTGTAAGTGTCCTGACCTGGTAATGTAACACCAGCCAAAGAACTGTCCTCCCTTCCCTGGGGGTTGATGGAGCAAGGTGCGCTGCTGTGGTCTGTTAGGGATGCAGATATAACAGGAGACTTGATCATGTTTTACTGAGGTAATATTTCAACGTGTATTCTTCCTGAATCCTGGCAAGATTCTTTGTTGGGATTATTTTTTCAACAGGAAATTCTGCCTCGGCAGGATTTTTTTTTTTTTTTAACTAAATGGAACAGCTTTTTAGTATTAGTTGGATCATACCCAACTAAGTTTAAGTAGTTGGGGTAGCCTTACAGTAACCGTTATGGACCTGAACGAGTTAGTTTTGGGTGCATAAATCAAGCATATATCTGTGTTATTCTTTTTATTTTTCTTGAGAGGGTGGGGAGGAAGGGATAATGCTGAGCTGAGTGTCTGGTCACCTTGCTGACTATCTACTCCTCCTGACCTATTTTTTGGTAAGTGTAGGTTGTCAGTCCGCTACAACTTACTGCTATAAAACAGAACTCTTCCTTCTGTATCACTTTTTGGTTTACTCTGGGTTTTTATTTCACAAGAACTAGGAATCTTGGACTGTTAATAATTTAGTGGGTGGAGTGTTTAAAACTTATTTGAAGTAATTGTTCTGAGTTCTTGTCGTGCATAGGTGTTATTTCATCCCCTAGGCGCCTGTTTGCGCACAAGGTTGTGCCTGCTTTAATGAAAGGGGTTCAGTTACATTAACGAAGGGGTACTGCATGAACATAATTGCATTAGTCAAAACTGGTTATAAGCCCTTGTAAGGCTGTGGTTGGATAGGATGGTAAAGGCAGTTGTAGATTCCCCAGGACAGGGTCAAATGTGCTGCAGCCACAATGATGCCCAGCCCCTTGCCAGCAGAAAATATCCTTGTCAAGGCAAAGTTATCAGGAAGGTTTGCCAAGGTAAGCTTAATTCAGCATTGATTCATTGTTTTTGCAAGTTGGATAACTAGACCATAAGGAATTGTCTTGTAGGACCTATATACAAATACTTTATGAACTGTTCTTGAATTGAGCTGATTGTCAGCACCCAAAATTGTACTCAGTGAATTACCCAGTCTTAAAGCCTGGCATTTAATTAACTAACACAACTGTGTGTATAGTCCTTAGGTTTGTAGCAAAAGGGGAAAAGGCTTGACAGATTGTGCTTTATAACTGCCTTCTCTTTGAACATAAACAGCAGCATGTACCTCATATCTCATGCCTATCCTCTGCCCGGGAAACTCTTTGACTTCAGTAGTAATGCTCCTTCTGTAGTATTAGTGAGATCAGTAAAAGCCCTTAAAGCAAGGTTACTTGTTGGCATGTGTATGTTGTGTATGTGTGTGCTTTGTTTTCCATTTTGGTTTGACTGTGCCTGTTCTAACACTTTCAGGATTGACTTCAACTTTTCGTTTCTCTTCCTTGGTAGCTGTTCGATTTGGCCGCATTCCTAAACGTGAAAAACAGAGGATGCTGATTGAAATGCAGAGTGCCATGAAAACCATGATGAACAGTCAGTTCAGCAGTCACTTACCCAATGAAGCATTAGCTGAACATCAAGATCAAGCACCTCAAGAAGACCTTTCCTCTAAACCCAAACAAGAGCGGGAAACCCTCAAAAGCCCTTCTCCTCCTCCTAGCTCTGACGTGGCTAAGGAAGAGGTGATCGGTATGGTCACTAGGGCCCACAAAGACACTTTCATGTACAACCAAGACCAGTCTCAAAACCCAGCAGAGATGATGCAGTCCCAGAGCGGGGAGAGGGTGTCAAAGAACACAGAACAATATATGTTGAGCAGCGAGCACTGTGTTAGTGGGCTCAGTGGCCCTCAGTACCCTGAAAGTGAGCAGCACCTGGGCGGACAGTACAAAGGGAGAAGCACCATGCATTATGCAAGTGGGCATGCCGTATGTTTCACAAATGGCCACTGCATGAACTTCACCAATGGTTACACTCAGCGACTGTGTGATAGAATCCCAGAAGATGTCTTCTCTCCAAACAGAAGCACCACTTATTCTTGCAGCACTGGAGGAAGAATGCATCTGGTATATTGACATCATATTTCATTTGGTGAAAGGCTTAGTGATGTTTTTTCTTAAACTTCAAATACTAATGCTTCAGAATAGAATGAGCTGTGCCCCTTTAGTCAGAAGCTGCACACAGTTAATTGGCATAACTGCTGGAACTTCACATAGTGGTACAAGTTTAATAGCACGACCTGTGATGAGGGAGAGTAATGGCTCCAGTTTTGTGTAGGATTTGAAGTCATACAAGTGATGGAGTTCTTTGGCTCAGTTTCTGGCCTGCTGAAAATAGACTAATATCAAAGGGTGCTTGTTGAAGAATAGTTTTTTTTTCTAACTGCCTCGATTTTAAAAATGAAAGTGGTTGTTATGAGTTTGTAAGCTCCCTTCTTCTGTGAAACCTTTTGAAGACTTCATTTTAAAATCTGTGCAGTCAGATGTGCTGTATTTTCTGTAAATATATTAAAAGCAAATTTGTGGAGTGAAACAGCAGGGCTAGGATTTGAAGTTAGTCATGTTGCACACCTTGCTATTGTGATCTAAAATCTCTCTTCTTGGGTAGGCTGTGTGTTATTTATTTATGGTGGGAATGGGCTTATTTCATTACAGACCATGTAAAATAGAGGTTCAGTGGGGATCCATAGGCTAGCATCCTTCTCCTTTAGAGCCTCTTCAAATCTGAACAGAGGCTGAAGGAAGATACACTGCTAAGCCACTTTAGAGAAGTTCAGGATCTTCTTCATAGTGCTTGCACAAGTGGGGCTCTGAATCCTAGACAGCTTTGCTAGGCCATTTTCTAACTCAGTTCTTAACAAAGACAGTTGCTATTTTCTTGCATTTTTTCCTATTTCCTAAACAAAGGTCCCTCCCCCTTACATTGCACCTGCTGTTTCTCTGCCATTCAGGCAACTGGTTCTTTAAGTCTTTAAAATAGATTGTCCTTCTCTTTATCACTGGAACTGCCTGGGATGAGGGAACATCCTTGTGCTCATCCTGCGTTATTAGTGAGAAGTAGAGACCCCTGGCATTTCTGAAGTGGTTGAGCTCCCAGTCTTTTTCTTCATCCTGGTTTGTAAAGGTGCTTGCAGGCCTCTGAAAAACCTTCACATTATAAAGGCTGTTTTCAGGCAGGATTTCGTTGTTTCTCTGACTACTGCATATGTGGACTATGGCATCTCTAGCAGGCTCTGACCTGTAATTGCAGACTCTGGGCACTGCACCATGGCAAATAATAATTCCCAACCTTTCTTCCTTGCAGGGAAAGTATTTGGAGTCATTATGACAGCATTCTTGGCACTCCTGAGAAGCAGAGGTTAAACCTGTCAGCGTGGGCAGGCAGGGAGTGGCTGTGCCTGCAGAGACCCAACCAGTCAGTTTGACCTGTGTATAGCAGCTGCAGGGAGGTTTAACATAGCCTGCAATGAGGAAACAAAACCAAGTCAAACAGAGAACTGCACACTCCCTCTGCATCTCTGATGTTAATGAGAGTTTTGCCAGAGAATTCAATGAGAGCAGGATCTGACCAAAATGAGTCAGCAGGTGCAAGGGAGTGTAATTAGACTCTGAAACAGTACAGGGACACGTTCAGGGTTATGGTGTTCTTTGTTTTGGTTTTCTTGCTCTTTGACATTTCCAGCATGCACATGCACATACATGTGCACGCAAACAGAAAAGCACTACTTACAGTTATTATTGGAAATGCTTCTCTCAGAAGAGCTAGTGACTGTATAAGCAGCAAAACTTCCTCCCATGGAATGACTCTTGCGTAGATCTTTTTCAAGAGAACTTAGACACAATACGTGGGAGGAAGCATCAGCTTCCCCTCAGGACCATTTGCATGAGGGTTAATATGACACAAATGTAGTGTGAGAAACTGAGGTGGTTTTTGTTTATAATCTGCAGTGGGGTGTTGAACCAGAGATTCCTCATCTTTAGAGAGCACTACATTTCTAACAATAACTGCATGAAGTTCAGCAGTGGTTAGTGTCAGCTTTGCTTCTGATTGTGTGCCTAGATCTTATGTCAAAAATATTTCCAAATGAAAAAGCTTATTTTGATTCAGAAGGATTTTCAGTTTATGAACAAGGTCCTCTTCCAGCCCAGAGGTAATAGTTGGATTTTGAGGATTGTCCTCAGAAATACAACATTCTGAATCACAAGTGAACCAAGAAATCTGCAGTTCTCTTGATTGCCTTTTGGGGAGAGTGAAAGGTGAGAGTTTCTGCATGTTGAATGCCCAGTTGGTAACTGGTATTTGCTAGGAGGAAGTACAGAAATATCTATCTTCATCTTGATTTTCCCTCTCTGCTATCAAGTATACCCACCACACTGTTGAGTATGTTCTTGTAGTGGATCTTAGGATGTCAGAACCAAAGAATTGCTGGACAGATTGAAGATGCACTGCAAGCAGTAAAACTCTAAGGAATTGCTATTTCATTGTTCTATCTTTGCTTTGATGATATGATGTAGGATTACATATACCATTTAGTGTGTTTTTGAAGAATACTTAAAGGAATTCTTGTCCTCAGTGGTAGGTGAAGGAAGGATTAAAAGGTTTAAACTTTGCTATAAGATGTAAGTTTTATAAAGCAGAAATGAAGATCTCTCAGAGCATCTGTTCATAGAGAGAATTTTCTGGCAGTCAGCTTTCACAAATGTGTTGATCTCATTAGATGCGTTCAGACTTTCCTACAAAAAGTTTACATACATTTATTTAAAAGAGAACATTTTGTCATCTTGTGGTTCAGCAAAACTGGAATACAAGTTCCTTGGTCTTTCTTCAGTGGTACAAGTAAAAGCAAACACGTACGATAGGAAGGTTGTTCTGGTAATGAAGGTGTAAGCCTGTGACTCAGGAAACCATAGCTCAGTTCCTTGCTCTGGTGTTGACATCTTGGTCACCTTGACTGAATCACTTGAAGTGCCTGCAAAACAAGAAAGATCAATGAGAACAAATGTAGTAGTGATTGTGAGATTACAGGCGATTTTTGAAATCAGGATGAATTGCAAGATTATGGTGATAATAGAAAGAGAAATCCAGATGTCAGCTATGAGTGAGATCAGGAAGAATAACACAACTTCAGTTGTCTCAAGTCTTTCACTATAAACTGTGCTAAGAAACACTCTGCTAAGGACTTTCAAAGTTTGTGTCTCTTGGGGGGTGGGGGGGGGGGTTGGATGGTTGTTTTTGTTTGATTGCCTTTTTTTTTTTTAAAGGAGAGGGGAAAACTAGTTGCTTAGGGAGTTGACTGAGGAATACTGTTGTGTTTTTTTCTTTTTATCTCTGTGAATCACTGAAAGCTTTCTTGAAGAATAAATCTGCTGCTTTCAACAGTTTTTTTTAGATATTTAGAATGATATCTTTATGAGTTGTTTTCTCTGTATGTTTTGTAAACATTAGGTCTGCCCAATGAGTAAGACTCCCCACGTGGACCCAAACAAGTCTGGCCATGAAGTCTGGGAAGAGTTTTCCCTGAGCTTTACTCCTGCAGTGAAGGAAGTGGTGGAGTTTGCCAAGCGCATCCCAGGGTTCCGAGATCTCTCACAACACGACCAGGTTAATCTTCTGAAGGCTGGGACCTTTGAGGTGAGACCACTGTGTATTGCAGACTTGGCAAGCTGTCAGTTTGACCTCCTTGAGAAAAAAATAAGTAGAACTGTGTTGTATCAGGTAACACTTCTTTTTTTAAATGGATGCTGAGTTTTCCTTAAGCTGATGGTGTCCAGTGCTATCCAGTCAAATAATGGTGAACTGTCCCTGTTCCAGCTAGCTCAAAAGTACTCAGTCCACTACTTTGACAGCTACCTTTGCTTAGCCTGGAGAGTAGCAGACTGCATCTGGAAGGGTGGATAGTTTAGAAAGCCAATAGAGGATTTCCGTTTCCTCAGTTCCATAGAGGAATACTTTTATCAGTCTGCGTGTCCTTCATTCTTCCACTGTGTTCCATGCCAGTGCCAAGGCATCCATCTTGACCATAAGTCTTTGGCAACTGGGGATCGCTGAAGCTTCCATCATTCTCGAAGGCAGTAACACTGACAACTAACTGCAGCTGATAACTGCTGCAGTTCTGTAGATACCACGTACTAGCTGGAGCCTGACTTGCTGCAGACTTCAATCCCACCAGGTCTTCATGCTTAATTTCACCCACTTGCAGTCATTACATATATGTGAATTAGTGGTGTTAAACTGGAAATGACGCCAGAGGACTTGGTGCTGTTTTATAATTAGTGACCTTAATGAAGGGAACCATTACTTAGGGTTTTAGTTGCTGTCCCAGACTCTAGTGTCTGTTTGACAAAGTTCACTTTTTGTAAGTATGCAAATGTGAAGTCTCTTCACAGAGGGTCATAAGAGATAAGTCCCTAGTATTTGATGTTACTGTGTTTTTCTGAATGAGTCAGGTTTGGTGATGCTTTTGTTCTCATTTTTCTTGATTTATTCTTTCAAAGAGGGATATGGGATTTTGCATTTACCTGAACCAAATACATTTGTCTTATAATGGATTGGGTCTCTTACACAGCCCAGTTCTAAAGTGTGTAATTGTTGGGTTGGAAGATACAAGATATACTTGAAAACTTGGTGCCTGAAGTGTGTCAGTTTCTCTGTTACTTCCACTTAGCTGTAATGTATATATATTTTTTTGCTGTTGTACTTATTCTTCACTTTTTGATATTAATCTAAAACTCTTCTGTAGCTAGGAGCAGTATTCTTACTGCTTCAGCTGTGCTGTTCACGTAACACAAAGATGTTAGTTCCTTCCTCTGCAAAGTGGGATACTGTCCAGTGCCTTCAAAGGAGGGTGAAAAATGAGGCTTGAACTGTTCATATAACTCAAAGCCAAACTCTAATATTTTGCAAGTAAAATGTTTTGTTGTAACACTTCTTCATCTCAGGCTCTTCTAAACCTTTATTCATGTGCCTTTTTGCCAGTTTCAAGAACTGCTGATAAAAAGGCTTTTATATCCAGGGGAATTAATTCACTCATTTATAAGAAACATTAATAATTATTTCTGTTAGTGAACTGGTACCTGGAGTTAAAAGCGTACGTGGCATTTTAGCAACAGAGAAAAATCGAAAAGAAAACACTGCAGAGCGATTTAAAAAAAAAAAAAAAAAACCCACCAGGATTAATGAAACCATTTCAGTAGAGGCAAAAGCATCTTCAAAGCCTGGTGTCTACAAGGTCATTTCTGTCTTCTGGATAACTAAACTAGGATACCCTTGTATCTGCATGTTAATAGCAAAGCCTGAGTAAAACTACTGCCACCAAGCCTATTTTGGCTTCCTTGGGCACTAGTGTGTGGCTGTCTTGGCACTGTGCTTAACAGCAGCTCATATTCAAGGAGTGCTTCATCATTTGGAGATGAGAAGGTGCATGGAAACAATGTGGGTGCAGAAACAACATAGCTATATATATATTCACACACATGCAACTAAAAATCCATCTTAGAACTGGGAGTACTGTGGAGCTTAGTAAATCATAGTGGCATTTGCCTGGCTTTGTGTGGGAGTTCAGGCGAGTAGCAGTGAGCCTAAAGTGAGGACCTCAACTGAACTTGAACTGGTGCTCCCCTGCCTCAAATGCAGTTAATGCTAGAGCCAATGAGCCCCTCGGATCCATTGTGCTGGTAGCTCAGTTGATCTACAGACTCGCTAACTTGGCAGTTTGGCTGCAGGTGGTAGGGAAGTGAGGAAGCACTTGACTGCGTGGAGTTTTTATGTGCTTAAATTGCTACAGTCGGGTGACAAGATTGATCAGGTATGTCCTCAGCATGTAAGAGTTGGAGTCCGGCTTGAGATGGAACAGGAAGAATTAATCATGTACTATACCATAGTCTAAACAGTTCTTCCTTGGGTTAGAATTGCGACACTGAAATTTCTTCGTGAGTGCTTTGCCCTATTATAAATCAACACGGCTTTATGGGCTTCAGTTTTGAAGACTAGCATTAATACCAGTTGCTCATTATTTGAAGTTAGTGATTCATGTTTCTAAAGCCCTGTCCTTTAAGAGGAATAGCATTTTGAACTCGAAAGTTGAATATACATGGGTTCCTGCTAATGCATGAGTTCAGCTTTGTCTGTCTGCACTTCTAGTCTCCTTTTGTTGTATTTTGAGGACTTCTACAGAGCCTAGGTTTCTGCTCCCTGTAGTAAATGCCATCAAAAGACATACAGCTTAGGTGACTAGGGTGAATAATATATAGTGCTCATGTGTCCATCAAGATTGCTGCATGTCATCTGGCTGTTTAAATTTAGCAGCAGGTCATGTAATGTGCATGAATGATGTGTGAATTCTCAAACTTCTTCTTTTTTTCTGAACCCTCCTGTTTTTTTTAAGCTTGTCAAAGGCACTAGTCTTTGCTGAAAACCCAGTTCTTCTCATTTGTAGTAAACATCATTTAAATTAATGCAGTTATATAGTGTGAGGAAAAAATGACTGTCACACCAAGAGGGTACAGCAAATCTGAAGTTTCAACCAATGTGAGTTGGTTCACTTTCTCCAAATAAGAAGGCTGTTGTGTGCAACTTAAACCTTGAAAATGTAAATGAGGTTGTCGAACATGAGCAAATGAAACTTTACAAGCCATTCCACAGGGAAACATTTCACAATACGGCTGAGAAACCACAAGAGAAATTTCAGCCCAGAGGGGTAAGTTCAGCATATGTCAACTGCTCCAGCCCAGGTGCCTGTACCAATGGAGTATTTCGAGCTGCAGCTACAGACCAGGTGCTATTTCAAGCCCTGCTTTCTTAGCCTTTTGAAGGCTGTACATGCGTCTCCTCTCTACCAGAGCTCATTAACATTCCTTTGGAAACAGTGATGCAGCATGGTACTTTCCTAAAGAATGCCTAGTGGGCCAGATCACCAGGTGGTGTAAATCAGCATTGTTTCAATGGAGCTGCTCCAGTTTACACCAAGCAAGAATCTGGTTCAGTACGTTTACTTTGCTGCTCATAAGTGTGGCCAAGAAAACAGTTCTTCTAATGCTCTGTATGCCTTTGGCTGTTCAGTTGCTTAAGCAAGTTGTCCTGCTGGCATATTTATGAATGGCACTGTCTTTGTGGCTTAAGTTGTCTGATGCTTACATTTTAATTTCCTTCCCTTTCATGTTCTATAGTCCCTTCCCTATCTCTGCTCTGTAATTTTTTATTTTTTGCTTGTTTCTCTATTACAGCCGGGGCAGAGCTTGCACTGTTTTCTGCAGCTTGATGGCTTGCTGAGAGTTTCTATACAGAATGCTTGTACAGCGATCAATAAGAATGAGAGTTTTAATAATGTTAAATTGCTTAATTTTTTTCTTCTTTCTCTAGAAATCCACTTATATTTCTGTGCTTTTTATTTTTTCTTCCATCAGGTTTTAATGGTACGATTTGCATCTTTGTTTGATGCAAGGGAGCGTACTGTCACCTTCCTTAGTGGAAAGAAGTACAGTGTGGATGACTTGCATTCAATGGGAGCTGGTGATCTGCTCAACTCCATGTTTGAATTTAGTGAGAAACTAAATGCCCTGCAACTCAGTGATGAGGAGATGAGTTTATTTACAGCGGTTGTCCTGGTATCTGCTGGTAAGGAGAGAAAATTAATTTACATCTTAGCTGAATTTTGAATATGATTCTCTACTAAAAGATTTCTGTAAATGGTATATCTTGTTATTTCAAGTGTAAGTCCAACTAAGTGGGTTTCATGCTACTAGACTAGCAGCCTATAAGTTGGTTTTCTACACATCTGTTACGTCTAATTAACTGTCTTTCAGAAAAACGTGGCAAAAGGCTTATGCTTTCCTGCTTCTTTCTGTAGAATTCAAAAATACATTTCATAGCTGCCCAATGACTCTTTAGAAGCTATTTGTCTGACTCATCTAAGTTTCACAGGACACCATCAATGAAATTAGTCCTGACTTGGACAGCCTAAGTCTCGGGATAAAGCGGTATTTTTACTTCCAAGTACGGTCATTGAAGTCTACTGCATATCTTACTTAAGTCTAAATCCAACAGTTTGATCTCTCCCTATGTCAGCATAAAGCCCTATTAATGTGCATCGTGACTTCTTAGAGCTAAAGGTCTGCCAATCCACTAACATCTCCACCAGCCTCATGTCTTCTTTCAGTCTCTGGATAGACAGAATACCCTGGTCCAGATTCAAAGGAGGATTAAGCACCTACTTCTGCAGTATTATCTAAAGCCTCACATTAGGCACATTAGCTTTGCATATGATGCCTGGAATACAAGATGCAGAATCCGTGCTTGCTGGGTAAGGAGCTCTCTAGAGGTAACTATCAGAAATACTGGCACTGCCCATTTCTTACACAAAAAGCCAGTGTCTGGGACCTATTCACCTCCCAGGCAAGTGGTCTTCAACATGAGTGCTTTAGACCTGTGTCTCTGTTATCAGAGAGGGACACTACAGGCTCAGGAGTGGTGTGTAGGCCCATGAGGTCTCTGTAAACAGGGTGGGACGGTTCAGTCTAGTAGTGTTACACACGGCCTAACTGAAACTTGATAGCAAAAGATGGAATGCAGCTGTGGCCTCTTCAGTTTGTATGCACTGGTAATGAGCAGTGGGTGGCAGGGAATCTGCAAACTTCAAAGCCAGAAGGAAGGGCAGCGTGAAGGAAGTGTGGCACTGTAGCCTGTTAGTAAAAATGCTCAGGTAGCAGAGAGAAGTTGTTTTTCCAGATTCTGCTTTACTTTTTTTTTTTAATCTTTCCAAAAATAAATTAACAAGAACTGAAGACAGGCTTCAAAGCAAGGAGTGAGAACCAGGCCTCCTCCCTCCTTGCGCAATGTCATAACTAGGCCACAGCTGTTTTTTATGATATTGTAGAGCCCTGCAACTGAACAACATAATCTCTGGACTGTCTGTTTTGAATATGATTGGCCTTATGTGCTCTGTTAGGCTCTATGCTAAAAGCACACTTCTTTTCCTTTCTCCAGCCTTTTAAACCCTGCTGCATGCTCTTGCTGGCTCCCAGTAGAGCTTAGCTTAGAGACGGTACATAGTCGGAACAGTTCTAGGCAAGGTACAAGACACAGTGACAGAGCTGTGGAACAAGACACAAAGATGAGGTGCTTAGGCTTCTCACAGCTGCTGAGGATTTTTCAGACTCTGGCTTTGGACGTTTGTGCTACCTATCTTAGCTTCTTTTGGACCTGATCTGGAGTCTGATCCAGCACCTCTCTGGACTTCTTCACAAAATGTTTATGGAGTAAAGTACAGCTTTAATGATCTTTAATATCTAGGACCAAACCTGGCGTGTTTCAGGCTCAGTGGTAATACTGACCATCACTGCCAGTTCAGAACACGCAAGGAATGCAACGATTCTCTGACATTACTTTGTAGCTTCCAATAGGACCAAAATGCGGTAGTCATGACTTGGACAAATAAGTAAGCAAGCTTCACAGCTGAGCAGATGCCTAAGAAGTGGCCCTGACAGAGCTCATGGAAAAGGAAGGACCTTGTGGCATTCCTGGGAAAGATGTTTGCCAGCAGTAGAAGGGGCTGAAAGACTGTGGGCACCTGATGATTAAGGGAATATTTAAAAACAGATCCTCTGCATCCCATCCCTCAAGCAGAAGCATGGAGTCATTTGCCATAATGTGGAGGAGGAGCTCAATTACAGAAGGAGAAAGAGATGAAGTACAACATCAGAGAATTACAGGGAGATGCAAGCAAAGGTGAAAAGAGCCATAGCTGGAAGAAGAACTGAAAGTAGAAGAGTAAGGCTATTAAGATTTCTTCATCTAAGAATGAAAGTTGCAAAGAACATGAAAAGGAGGATGGTAGTCAAGATGCACATCGGTTCCAGAAGCAGACAGGAGTGTATGATTGTTGAATGCTGTTAAGTGATCCAGTCTAAAATATTGTACTGCACGACTTAAAGTATCTTTGAAAAAGACTTAAAGTCGCTTAACTTTTGCTTATAAAAATATCAGTGGAGGGGGAAAAAAAAAAAAAGAAGTACTCATAAGCCTGTAAACAGTGCTAGCAGGGAGAACCCTTGTCAGAAGTATCTCTGCGTGGCGTTGGATGAATGAATACTTTGCCCCTGGCTTCAGTTAGCTGGAATTGTTGAAGATGGAGGGGAAATAACATGATGGATCATTGGCACTGAAGAAAGAGGAAGCAAAGATAAAAGAATGTGGTTTGTGTGGGTCTAGTGACCAGATAATCTCTCAACTGAGGGTGATGAAAAGGAAATACACACCCCCTATTATTCTCTTATTTGGACAGTACTGAGAAAAACTTCAGCTGACCACAACCAGTAGTAGACTGAAGAGAGGGAAGAAAGACTTGAGTTAATTGAACAGAAGGGACTACAGCAAGTGACCCAAGGCAGCTGGGAGAGGCTGGACTGCCTCTTCCTCCCTGCTGAGGTGAGGAAGCTGTCACTGCACAGAATTCTTGAGAAAAGTCACCTGGTGATCTTTGTTCAGATGTTGTCATCCCTGCTCAGGATGGAGCAAAGCCAGAGGTTTTGCAGAGGTGGGCGAGTGGAATAGTTTGCTTAACAAAGGCAGAGAGGCTTCCTTTCGCTCAATACTCTCATGCATTCTCTCTTGAAGAGCAGCCATCAAACCTAATGGACAGCTCTTACAGAAGAGTGGAATGGATGTTTACAGTCATGTTTTGATATTAATCAGGGTTCATAATTGTTAGAGGAAAAGGTTCTGGAACAATCTTTCTACAGGGGAAAAAAAAGTTAACTGTTTTAAGATGGATCCTTAAGTGGGTTATATGATACTTCTTCCTGTAACGTTAGGGAACAGCACTGAATAATCAAGGAGGACTTTGTAGATTCTCTTCACCTGAGAAGTCTGATCAGATTGACACTGACAGCATAAGGATGATGTACCCGCTCGGACTGTACGATCTGACTTGGTGCTACTCCAGAAAGCTGTTGTAATACTGTATCACAGTTCTGTGTCCCAGTGTTTAACTACACATATGCATCGAAGCACATTTCTGGTCACGTCCATCACTTGTGTATGTGTGTGCCCTGCTAAATTTACCTGGAGTTTAAGAACAGCTGGCTACAGCGTAGAGGGAAAAAAAAAATTACTGTGCATGATTAGTAGGTGAGTTACTTATCTACTGCTTAGATTCCACCTAAGGAAAACAAGCATATACTTAAATATTGCTTTCTTGAAAGAGATGCTTTAGGTGCAAGGTGAGTGCAGTATGTAAAAATGCAATATTTTTCTTGATGTTGAAATTCCTCCTCTTTAGTTGGAAATTTTTGGGTGCATCATGTTTCATTGTAAGTGCTTGCAGGACACTGTCAGAGATGGTGCTCGGTCACATCAAGACATATACCTTCTTTGCCCCTTCGAATCCCACTGTGCAAAAACAAGTGTGACTTGCCCTGAGTGGGATTTCCATATCCAAACACAAATCTCAAGTTTAGAGTTCTGTGTCCAGCCTTGAGAAGCCCTTGAAATGTCTACTTCCAAGCGCCTCGTGCTCCTTCTTTGGGCTCAAAGTTGTGATTCAGCAAGGTGTTTAAGTACATGATTCAGTCTGTCCTTTTTTGGAACCTTGGGTAAGTGAACAGAAAAGGTGACTGAGTGCTGCCAGTTCAGCATGAGCTTAATACTTTGCAAAGCAGATGCTAAATAACGTTTAAAAAGACTTGTGGTATGCGAGTTTGAAACTTCTGGCATAAATACATAATTTTTCTGTTCCTAATGGATTAATTCTTAAAGTGGCTTTATGTTGCAAACTACATCTGTTCAGTTTTTTTGTCTCTTCTTTTTTCTTCTTTCTCTCTTGTCTACCCTCTCTCCTTTAGATCGCTCTGGAATAGAAAATGTCAATTCTGTGGAGGCACTTCAGGAGACACTAATCCGTGCATTAAGGACCTTAATCATGAAAAATCACCCAAACGAAGCCTCTATTTTCACAAAACTTCTTTTGAAGTTACCTGACTTGCGTTCCTTAAACAACATGCACTCTGAAGAACTCTTGGCCTTCAAAGTTCACCCATAGGCCTTTAGGTTTCATTTGTACCTGGACTTGCCTCGTGTTAAACTGTTTCGTGCTAAAATATGTATTTATACAGTTGTACCACTTGCTGGAGAGAGAGTTCACAGACTGTGAGCAATTGATAGCTGTTCCATAACCATGCAATAATGCTTCAGCAGGTGCTTTCAGCTAACATCAGTGCAGCATTCAGAGCCCTCCAAGATATCCAGACCCAGCTGTGCTGCACTTTTGTAGAAGAGGTTGCAATGAGCCTGAGTAAATATGGACTGTTCTTTCACTTAGAAAAAGAACCACCACTGCCCTCTCATGTAAACGGAGTGCAGAATAGCTACATGTGTACATATGGGATGTGGAATGGGGGGAACAATCCTGTATTAATAGGAAAATCAAAGAGCTGATTAATTGGTCTTTCCCTTATCTAATATATGTATGTCTGTGTCTCCTGATAACTCATTCATGGTTTCACTGTTGTTATTCCATTAAACCTGATGGAATGATTTCAGCCCGCACCAACTCTTCACTGAGCGCGTTCATGCCATGTGTATATAATATAAATAGCTAAGTAATGGGTGTTTATGACTATAAAGTACAGAGTTGTGTGTATATATGTGTATGTATATAAAAAGTTCTATACATAAAGTATACATATAATTTCTTCACAATATTTTAAACTGTGAAGGAATTTAAACTTACAAAAGAAGGTGATCTATGGAAAGAACCAAATAGATGCACTTTGCATTTTGCTGAACTAATAATCTGAGCATTTCTAATTTTTAGAAAACATCAAATTTGCATTAATAAGCTGTGTTTGTTAATTTGAAAAAATACATATATAGAGTGGCACCAAAGGGGCAGAGTCAGGTTCAACTTCTGGAATGGCTTCTAGAGAATCTTCAGTGGAGATGGCTGTTCATGGCACTACTGAGGTTGGTTGTCCATGGCCACTGAGGTTCGCACACTCTGTTAATGTTTAAAGAAGCACCAGATGCTCTTCAAAAACTTCAGCACAGCCAGAAAGAAACAATGAGATGAATAACAGCATTTGAGGAAAAAAATATGTTCTAGTGCTTACCCATAGTTGCATTTGGGTGTGTGTGTGTGTGTTCTGTGACCATTTATTTCTTACCATGTGTCATTTTGCTGCTTCATTGCTAAATGAGAATTTATATAGGAATGGGAGATTCCCTTTGTCTCTTCACAATCTGGGCTTTGTGGTTCCCATGCCTGTTCTGGAGCTCTCCACTACTGTGTGCATATGTGTGTATGTGCAAAGAAGGTGCACTGGATGGTCTGGATATTTTTCTTAAAAAAACAAAAACAAAACAAAAAAAACCCCACAAACAAATGAGACATTTTGTTCATGCCAGTAGCAAATTACAAAGCAGATCCTTGAGTTTCTGCTGTTTTTTCCATCTAGGAAAGCAGTTGTCCATGGGTTTTCACCATTTGTAGCAGGACCTGATGCCAGAAAAGAGATTTAAAAAAGACAAAGCAGTTTTGTTAAGTGGTTGTGTTTGTTTTGCTAACATGGGAAGAAGATGCTCTGTTACTCTTGTGTTTAGTTAGCTTACCTGAGAGGTAAACCCTCTTGTGGCTTAACTAAACCATACTAAATGTCTGGTGATGTTTAGATGTGTGCAGTAGCTTAGGCTATAAGCCAGGAAGCCCTCTGACTGCAGGAGTCCTGCTGGCTGTGCAGGAGCAGCTCTTGAGCAGCAGTGAGTGATGGGAGGCCTTGGCCCTGCAGCAGGACTGGAGGAGCTGCAGACCTCCCTCCATCTCCCCATGAGAATCAGGAGCAGCTCAGCCCCCTGCTCTCGGTTGGTCGTCCTCAGACTGGGATTTCCACTCGGAAGTTGGTAAGCATTCTGCCCAGAAGATGGGGAGCAGATGGGGGCAGGTGCTGAGCGGGAGGGAACTGGGGACAACCAGCTTCAGCCTCGGCTAAATCGGAGGAGCATGCCCTTTCCCCTCCTCAGCTGCTGCAGGGAGCTTTGTCCTGCTTCAGGCTGCTTGAACCACTGGATAATAGCCCCCTAATACCTGTAGATTGCTATCTGAATATGCTATCAGGGCATATTGTCCTAATTTCTGTTAACAGTCTGCATCCTACCAGTATTACTTGTATGAGAGCTTCACTGAGTTACGCATCGAACCATTCAGACTTTAGAAAGGACACAGTCACATGTCTTGTATCATCTAGGAGCTGGAATGACTTTGTAGACCCATTTCAAATGCAGAAAGTAAAGCTAACCCTTGGTTGTTTGGGGAGGGAAGGAGGCTTCTCACAGAGGTTGCCACCCTACAACTGTGTTCTGTTTAGTTTTGTTTTCTTTTCTTAAAAGTGTATTATTAAGCCTTTAGGAATGTATAACCAGGACTGAGTAATTACCGCTTATTAAATTTTTAGTTAGGTTGACCATGTATGCCTATAGATAGATAATTGAACTTGTACAACTTCCTTTGAAGTAAATCTTCCTGTACATAATGGGAAAACTCATATAACAGAAAGAAGCCCCAAACAGATTGACTGAATGCAAAAGCTGATTAAATACTGTTCAAAAGTGACCTGTGTACTACAAACTCTAGCTGGACTCGTAGAAGAAAATCTGAACTCCTCGTATTAGCCATGTATCGTGAGCTCTTCTTTTCCTGTGTCACTGGTTATACACTTGTTAAATGCTGAGATATAGACTTCATGGCAGGCATTTGAGTACTGTAGATTGGGTCATTGCTGAAAGATTAATGTACTGTATGACTTAAATGAAATTTTTATTCTTGATTTTATTCTTGATTTTGTTCTTGTTTTAAAAGATTAAATATGGGCATTATGTCAGCAAGCTAAGCTGTGTTTGCGTTCTTTGTACAGAGTCAGGAGGGGAGGATAACACGTGGGGATGAGCAATGCGGTGACGGACATCAGCTGCTGCAGGGCACAGAGGCCGGGCATCTCTCCTGTGCTGCAGCCTGTCTGTGCAGCTGGGGGCTGGATGGGGTTTGCTGGCAAACTGCCTTTACTGCTAACGGGCTGGTCTGGGCTACTTCATTAAATTTAAATAGGCAGCGAGGTAAACACCCTCGCTGCATTTCAAGAATATAGCTTTGCAACTCTGAAAGATGCGTGGTTTAGTTTCTGGGACAGCAGGGCTTTAAGCAAGGTTGTAAGAGAGCTGGCTGGAAAATTAAGAAGCATACAAAGGGCAAAGGTCTTTTTTCTTTTTTCTCCAACTTTTTCTTGTTTGAAGTGTTTACTGTGTTAGGAGATAAGAAGATTTTCTAGGAAGTATATCAGTATTACAAAGAAAGCAACAACCCAAAACTTTCACCTAACAGCACTGGAAAAAATGGCAGCGAAAAAAGCACAACTTTTTTTTTTCTTTGTGTGCTTTTAGTGGAGGCTTCTGTGACTGCCCTGGTAGCTGCCATGGGCTGGGGGCTGTGAGGTCAGACCTCAGGGCAGGGCTCCTCTCTGCCAATAGCTCATGAGGGGAGTTTTAACATATCAAATAGTGGGGGGTGGGGGGAAGCTTCCCCATAAAAATAAATTTCCACCTCCCACCTTTTCTGGTTGGTCACTCTCTGGGACGGGGATGTGCAGTGCTGGCCCTTCTTTGTTTGTGTGGGGCTTGGAGGTGGCAGCACTGCTGTGAACCTGCCCTCACCCTGCTGCCCGGGCGCTGCGCATACTGTAAGGAAATGGGGAATTCTGCAAGGAAACAAAGGAATTCTTGTGATGATGTGAAAGTACAGAGAGAGGAAGGTGCAGACAAGTCATTGCCTCATCCTGCAGCCTGTGAAGCACTGGCTGTGCGCGGGCGGGAGGGAATGATCATTAACTGAACCGCAGAGCGCTTTGATTCCAGAAACAGTTTGTACCAGCAAATAATTGGCGCTTCCTTTTCCTTGATGAGAGCAGCAGGCAGTTGCTGGAGCTTTAATCACTGAATGCACTTTTTTTTGTTTTACAGTTGAGGTGTGGAGAGGAAAGGGGGGAGCACTGCCCAGCCTAGGGCTGCCACCCCTGGCGGTGGGCAGCTTGGGAGCACTCTGCGGGGAGCTGCGCTCACTGGGCAGAAATGTTGGTCAAGGACAGAGAGTGTCTGGAGGACAAGGTGTATGAGCAGTGGCTGAGCTCCCTGGGTTTGCTCAGCCCGGAGCAGAGGAGCTGAAGGGAGGCCTCATGGCGGCTGCAGCTCCTCACAGGGAGCAGAGGGGCAGCGCTGAGCTCTGCTCTCTGTGTCAGCGACAGGGCCCGAGGGAACGGTATGGAGCTGTGTCAGGGGAGGGGCAGCTGGGGGTTAGGGACAGGTTCTGCACCAGAGGGCGGTGGGCATGGAACAGGCTGCCCAGAGAAATGGTCACAGCACAGAGCTCTGCAGAGTTCAAGGAACGTTTGGACAATGCTCACAGTTATATGGTCTGATTTTTGTGTGGTCCTGTGTGGAGCAGGAGTTGCACTCAGTGACTCTTATGGGTCCCTTCCAGTTCAGGATATTCTATGATTCCATAACACAGCCGTGTCAGCAGTGAGAAAGAGAGGCATGGAGCTGGTGTTGGTATGGCCTGCATGGTTATCAGGAACAAATGGGTCTGTCCCCTCCAACAAAGCACTGCTTCTGCAGCTGCTGCTCTGCCATACTGGGGCCCTTCACAGAGCAGTGCAGATCTGCTGCAGGCGTGTACATGTCCCAGCGCTTCTGGTTTAATGGCACAGGGCTGAGTCTCTGCAGCTCTGCATTTGCCTATGGCAATGGCAATGAACTGTGCCTGCCTGTGCTGTGTGCCCAGAGCAGGCTGCATGCCTGTGCCGCCATGGCACAAATTGCTCTGCTCTCCGGGAGAGCCTTTACTTCTGGCTGGAGGAGGAACCTCGGGTGGCTTCTGCTCAGACAAATACTGCCTTGTTTTTTCTTTACTTCAATGGAGGTATTCACAGTGACGGTTTATAAGCTGAGACTGCAGTGATTGCACCCCTTTATGCCAGGCACAGTCTCGGCTGCTGACGCACCCTGAGGGCTGCCCCTGGCAGACTGGGAGCTGGCTCCTTCCCTTTGCAGTCCCACAACAGGGAGGACATGAACACAAACTGAGGTCCCCCTCAGCCCTCTTCTCCCTCCCACTGTGGCCCAAATGCGGTGCAGAAGCCCTGGGAAGCAGCCTGAGTCCAAGCACTGACATCCAGGTGGGTGACTGCTTATCTGCACAACACTCTGGAAAAGAAAACCTCCTGGACAAGTAGCTCTTAACATACGCACCGGGGTCCCTGGAGGCAGATGAAACGAGCTGTGTAACCACTCTGTGGTTACACAAGCACCTGGGTCGACTCAGTCCGGGGTCACGGCTCCAGGGGCTCCAACGCGGGCCGTGTGATTGCCAGCGCGGCGGGCAGGGGGCACTCGGGCACCGGGATCGCAGCCGGCAGCGGGGGCACGGCTGGCGGCCGCCGCGGTGCGGGGACAGTGGCAGGAAGGGCAGGGCTGAGGTGCGGGACGGGGAGCAGAGCAGCGGATTTATGGGAACGTCCGGGCAAACGGGAGCGATGCCCACCGAGGCATCGAGAGGGGAAAAGAAAAAAAAGCGACAGAGCCGATGAAAAATGAAAATGGCAAGCACAGCGCAACATGGAGCAGTTATCCCAGGCTGGAAGAAAAGCAGCGCAGAGATATACCAACAGCACTGGCAGCGCGCAGCTCGAAATGAAAACAGTAAAACAAAAATATAATTAAGGCCAATCCAAGGCACCCAGCTGCACCAATGGCTCAGCCCAATGCCAGGCTCGGCTGGGAACGGCCTCTGGCTGTGTGGCAGCGCCCAGCTGCCCCTTGCCTGATGGAGGCATGGGGAGGAGGGAGCACTGAGCCACTGCTGGGCACAGCTGGCACCGGGGCACATGAGACGGGCCTATGGGATGCATCTCTGTCCTTCATGAAGGCCCCCACCTGTCCACCACCCTGTAGAACAGCTGCTAGGCCAGTGGAGGAGGCAGCTCTCATTTGCACTTAGTGTGACTGGGAGACCCGGTCAGCAGCCAGCAGTGTTTTGTTAAAGACAAAGTGATTGAGGAGAGAAGAAGGGTCAAGGGATGAACTAGCACAAGGGTAATAAGAAGTGTCCTGAGAGCAGGACAGCCCATGGCTGACAGATCCGTACTGCCATTGGCCTGGCTGCTCCAGGTACAGCTTTACTCTGGTTCAGTTAAATCAAACATTCAAGTTTCTCCAGCTGTTCACACCAGGCTGCTGTAGTAGGCAACTCCAGGATTATCTGTTCAGGTGGGTGGCGAGAACCCAGTTCTGCTGCAGGAAGCTCATGCCAAGACAGCAACTCTGAATGATGGCCAACTTCTAAATAAAGTTTCTAAGTAGTTCTGCAGGACAAGTTTTGCATTCAAAACCTTCAGGCTTGATCTGCTGCTTGGGAAACCCAGTTTACTTTCTTCCTTGTTTACTTGCAAACCTGATTCAGTGCTGAGCTGAACAGTAGCAGTAGATAGATAGGAGTGTCCTTCCAGGCAGCCAGGAGGGCCAACCATATCCCTGAGCGCATCAGGTCCAGCGCTGCCAGCTGGGTGAGGGAAGGGATTGTCCTGCTGTGCTCTGCGCTGTGCAGCCTCACCTCGAGCACTGTGTGCAGCTTTGGGTACCACAGTATAAGAAAGATGTAAAACTATCAGAGAGTGTCCAAAAAAAGGCTATGAAGACCGTGAAGGATCTGCAGGGCAAGGTGTATGAGGAGCAGCCGAGGTCCCTGGGTTGATTCAGCCCAGAGCAGAGGAGCTGAGGGGAGGCCTCATGGTGGCTGCAGCTCCTCACTGGGAGCAGAGGGGCAGCGCTGAGCTCTGCTCTCTGTGTCAGCGACAGGGCCCGAGGGAACGGCATGGAGCTGTGTCAGGGGAGGGGCAGCTGGGGGTTAGGGACGGGTTCTGCACGAGAGGACGGTGGGCATGGAACAGGCTGCCCAGAGAAACGGTCACAGCACGGAGCTCTGCAGAGTTCAAGGAATGTTTGGACAATGCTCACAGTTATATGGTCTGATTTTTGTGTGGTCCTGTGTGGAGCAGGAGTTGGACTAGGTGATCCCCGAGGGTCCCTTCCAACTCGGGATAATCCGTGATTCTATTCTCTGATTCAGACACTCCGTGACTCCAGTGCTGTCCCCAGTATCTGACATTCAGTAATGGTTTCAGTGGCAACATAGCATGTACAAGGGTGAGCAAGGTCGCATTTACAGAAAAAAAATAATTAATGAGGCTGGGATAGTACTAGCTAAGACTTAAAGGGATTGTCAGCAATGCATTGTTGGGCTGAAGAATATAATGGTACAGTGGGCAGCCTCCATGGGAGCACTGCCACCCCTCATCTCTGCTGCGGCATCTCCAGCTGCAGTGGTGTCTGCTCAGGGCTGAAGAAGACTTATCATCTCTGCTGCTGGTGTGTGGCTGGGAAACAGCATCCCAAATTGAGCAGCAGGAGCTGTTATCAGAGGTTAGCAAGGGGATCATTTAAACTCATAGTCAGGGAATGAAATCACCGAAGGTTCAGCAAGTATGGGTTCTCCAGCTGTGCTGCAGTGATTCACGGCCTCATATCCTCATTCTGTGCCTGACAGAGATTTTACATCAACAGGAAGGGTTTTTCTCCATCACCCTAAAGCCACTGTGGACTACCTCAGACATTTCAACGCCCTCAGAGGTGGATAGCCAAGTCAGGGAGAGGATGCTCAGCTATTTGGCAATATATGGATGTGGCAATAGGGTTGTATAAGGTTAAGAATTTCTGTCATACTGTTTTCATCAGTGTAATAGAAAGAAAGATCTAGTCAATCAAATCTAGTAGTGATTATGACCATAATTTTTGTTCAGCCAAATCAACACCGAGGACAAGTTTTTCAAGAGCCCTTGACAATGGCAAGGAAGTGCTGGCTCCATTTTTTGGCTGCTACTCTCATTAATTAACATGACTTGTGCTTCCATTGTGATGAGAAGCACTTCAGAAAGATGCCAAACATAAACATAAAAATTACCAGGGAAGTGAGATGAAGCCAGAAAATGGTGGATGGGAGAAACAGCTAAGCTTTCCCACACAATCACTTTGTTGTATTCCTTTTCTTATCCAGCCCTTGCCTACAGACATCATAAACTCCCAGAGAAGAAAAAACTTTACTGTTGAGGCTGTTAATGTCAATAAAGCTTGCTGAATGATGCCCCTGGCCTCCTTGCCTGTCTGCAGCATATCTAGAGAGCTGGGACAAAGGAACAAAAAATACACAGCTCGGTTTTAAAGCTCTTCAAAGGTAAACTCTTCTCTCTGAACCTTGTGAAACCACAAAACTGCACAGGAATACTATTTATGTACAGTTCAAAAGCATCCAAATCTCTCTTCAGACTCCAAAGAATACCACTGGAATGCCACACATCACTCAAACCCATGACACAGCTGCATGGGCCCACGAGGCACCTGCCCCTTAGCATTCCCCCAAGGCAGCAGCTGGAACCTCGGATGTGGAGCTACTCCAGAAAGCCCTCTTCTTCAGAACATTCCCTGTAGCACTGGAGTATGGCACCCCAAAGTCATGCAAACATCTCACATCATCCTTATCAAGAGAGAAGGTAAATAACATTTAATGTGGAGCCTAAAGTCTTAAAATAACTCATTAACTTCCTCCTCCTTTCTGCTAAGGAATGTGTTTCCTTTTTGATAATAAGAGTCATAGAATCATAGGATGACTTGGGTTGGAAGGAGCCTAAAGGATCATCAAGATCTAGCCCCGCTGCCACAGGCAGGGTTGCCAACCACTAGATCAGATTGCTCAGGGCCCCATCCAACCTGGCCTTAAACACCTCTAGGAATGGGGCATCCACAACTTCTCCGGGCAGCCTGTTCCAGCACGTCTCCACTCTCTCAGAAAAAAACTTCCCCCTCGTATCTAATCTAAATCTGTCCTCCTTTAGTTTAAAACCATTCCCCCTTGTCCTATCACTATCTACCCTTGTAAAAAGTTGATTTCCCACATGTTTATATACTCCCTTTAAATATTGGAAGGGCACAATGAGGTCTCCCCGCAGCCTTCTCTTTTCCAGGCTGAACAAGCTCAGTTCCTTCAGCCTGACTTGATAGGAGAGATGCTCCAGCCCTTCACCATCTCTCCTTTGGACCCTTTCCAAAAGCTCCACATCTTTCCTGTGTTGAGGGCCCCAGATTTGGACATAGTACTCCAGCTGGAGCCTCACACAGGCAGAACAGAGGTGGTCAATCACCTCCCTCACCCTGCTGGCCACCCCTCTTCTGATGGATACCATTGACCTTCTGGGCTACAAGTACATGCTGCTGACTCATGTTAAGTTTTTCATCCACCAGGACCCCTAACTCCTTCTCAGCAGAGCTGCTCACAAGGAGTTCTCCCTGTTTGTGTACATATCTGGGATTACCTTGACCCAAGTGGCAAACCTTGCCCTTTGCTTTGTTTAACCTCATTAAGTTCACAAGGGCCCACCTTTCAAGTTTATCAAGGTCCCTCTGGGTGGGATCCTTCTACTGTATCAACCACACCGCTCAGCTTGATGTCATCAGCAAACTTGCTGAGGGTGCACTCAGTTCCATCATCTATGTTGTTGACAAAGATGTTAAAGAGTACTGGTCCCAAGACAGACCCCTGGGGGACACCACTTGTTACTGGCTTCACCTGGACGTAGAGCCATTGACCACAACCCTCTGACTGCAACCATACAACCAATTCCTTCTGCAATGAATAGTCCATCCTTCAAATCCATATTTCTCCAATTTAGAGATAAAGATGTGATGTGGGACCATGTCAAAAGCCTTGCAGAAGTCCAGGTAGATGACATCAGTTGTCTTCCCTTTGTTCACCAATGCCATCACTCCATCATAGAAGGCCACCAGATTGGTCAGGCATGAGCTTTCCTTGGTGAAGCTATGCTGTCTGTCTCAGATCATTCACTTGTAATCAAGGGCTGAAAAAGTGTTGACAATGTTTAGCTATGACTTCATGCACTCTTCGCATTTCTGCAATGTGGGCATTCGCTCAGTCTCTCACTTCTCTCCCTCCCACATGGAAGCCTTTCTGTTACTAACTGCAGGCACCTTGAGGAGCCTTTCTGTTACTTGACCAGTGAAAGCAAAGCACCAAATGTAGCAAAGATGGGAGAAAACCTTCTGTTCCACATGGCTTGCTCCTGGCAACAAGATGTGCCCTTAACACTGGGGCACACTGAGATGGGCAGACTGCAGATTCAGGACACTCTTGTCTGCTGCAAACATGGCAGCGTGGCTGGAGCACACACACCAGACCACTCTGCCTGGATAACAGTGGCCTTTTCCATTTCACTGCTTCTGTTTCTGTGTCAGAAGAGCAGACCTCACTGGCACAACACCTGTGCTTGCCAGAAGGGGAAGTCCTGGCCTCTTAGACTCTTAATTCTTAATTGAATTCTGCTTAATTAATTTTATTAACACCTCGTAGACTCAGGCTTGAGTCGTCAGATGACAATGTTCCTTCATGGCAATTGTTTCTTAATAGGAGCCATGCAAAACCCCTTAATGCTGTGTGTACTGCTGTTAATTGCCCTGTCGGGACACCTAGAAAAGCCAGATAAAAAGAACTGGCTTTAAGCCATCGTCTAGAGGAATTCATTCAAAGAAGCAAACCTGATTCAGAGTATTATGGGGAGCGTTGCTAACAGTGTTATATCCAAAGAGTGATATTCAATTTGACACATATAGAAGAGGTCAGTCTGTCCTACACTGCTCTTAAAGCTGTAAATAGGGCTCTCCGTATTATGCTATTTCTACATTATCTGAGTTCCAGGAAGGCAGGGATATGTTACTTCCTTTTTGCAGGCAGTTTATCTTAAGACACATGCCCAAGATCCCTCAAAGAAACCCTGGCTAAGGTGAGAATTTAGTTTGCATCTCCTCAATTCCAGTTCCCACCATCATCCCTTTCCTATCATGATCTCAAATAATGCTGAACAGAGCCTGTACCCACATGGCCACCATGGCATGTCACTGAAGTCGAGGAGAGACAAGGGACAGGTGGGGAAGAGGTGGTGCAGGCTTCACCTCCTGCTGTGCCTCAGATGGGCAGAGAAGCTGTCCATGGCTGCTCTGGGAGCAAGTTCACTTGATGCGGTCAAGGCCCACTGGTGGCATGAAGAATACAGGAAGAAACCCCTACGCAGGAGATCTCCCACTGAGCCACAGTCCTGGGCTCTCATTTACAGGCAATATATGTGAGGCAGGACAGTCCTACCCTCCTCTCCAATGCTCCTTTTTTGGCAAGTGAGGCAATGAACATCAGCTCTCTGGACATGGAGTGTTCTGATGGGTAAGCACGATCCAGGATGCAGTAATCAGTGTGTACTGGGCGCATGGAATGCTGCATCACTGAAGTGCTCAGCTGAAGCTTTTGTGGTGTAGGATATGGCATTTTTTTAGCTCCCTGGTACTTTTTGCTACTGGCTGGGGAAAACTTCTCTATTTAAAGTAGAATTGGTGATATCAAATGATTGCTAGGAGGTAGCAGAAGGATAAATCTGAGCAGGTGATTTCTAAATCCTTTCCTTCGTATAGTCTGGCAAGCTCCTTATTCCAGGGTTTGCTGTAATTTAGATTGCCTTGGATCACTAATATTGATCTAAAGAGAATGAAATAAAAACTGTCTGAACTTCTCAGTGCACTTCTATGTCTAGAATCCTCAGAGGAACACTTGCATCCCAGTGGCCCTCCCTAGAGGCTGATTGCTCTCCCCATTATACCTTGGCTGAAAACCAAGAAACATTCCAAGGTGAGTCAGGAAAATACGCACAGCATTTTGAAGCAGGGCAATCAACCTGTTATGAAGTAGGTAACTAACACTTGAATCATGAATGCTGGTAGGCTGATGTTAGGCTGATAGGGAGATGCTGATGCCATCAGGCTCAGAACAGATACAAACGTGATGATGCTGGAGTGCTTGATTTGTCCATCGTGGGTGTTCTCTTGCTGGCCAGGGAATGCACCCCAGGCCTCCTGGCTGTGGAAATGTGTGGTATCATCAGAACAACAGGTTTGGCTCATTGTCCTGCTCCAGGCTGTAAGGGATAAAGGGCAGGTACCACAAACAGCTGGGATTACATCATTTACATCTGTTACCTCTTTTCCCATGTCCTGATCCTCCCTTTCTCCACCCTAGTCTCCTCCCAAATAAACAAGTTGTCCCAAATTGCTTTATCCCCCTCAATCCAAGTTTGGTAACTCCCATACTCAAATTCTGTATTTAATAATGAAATGTTCATTATCTTGACTTGGTATGACATGACTGATATGGTTACACAGGCACTGCAGGCCTTACATGATTCCACTCCCAAGAAGGTCCCTACCACCCCCTTCCAGTTTGAAGTCTGGTTATCCCTCACATAACTCATATTTTAGCCTTCTGTGGAATCCAGCCATTCCTCATGGCACTATACACAACTTTTGTTGTTGTCTCACACTGGTACTATCATGCTTGGCAATTGCTTATGTCACGTCCAGTGGTTTATCATGTCCTGTTCAATTAGCTCATAGGCAGATTAGGACACAGTGATCTGTCTGCATCCTTAATAAAGTACTTCATGATTTTCAGGCACCCCATGATGTCCACCTCAGCTATGTGCTGAAGGAATTATGGAATGATCCAAAAAATGTCTGAACCTCTCAGAAGTTCCGACGTGAACCCAGGCACACTGAGATACACAGCCAGGCTGCTTTTCTCAGCAGACAAATAGTTGCCTGCTTTTGTTTATTGGCACATCTGTCACAAAAGCTATAGTTTATGCTGCATAGGCGTACAACCAACATTAACATCATAATGAACCAGCCATTACACATGAGGAGATCATTCTGAACAACTGCAGTGAAAATGCTCTGTCCCATAGCTGCTATGGTCAGATCAAGCACCTCGTCATGAATCACAGGTTCAGGTCAAGGGCAAAGTCAGGGTTCCGTAACCTCCATACTTTTACTTCCTTTGACTTTTTGCAAAAGCAACAGATAAATTCTACTTTGTGACAATGTAAATTTTTGCTAGTGCAGGTGATCTCTATTCTGCCAAGACGACTGGTATGTACCAGGAACATCCTCTCTCTTACAAAACCTTGGCACTTGGCCTCTGACCCAAATGCAGGAGCATCCCTTTGCTAAGGAAAATGTCCAGGAGTCAGGGTGTGCAGGTGGGTAAGAAGTAGGAAGAAGGCTAACTGGCAAGCACAGAAAAGTATCTCCCCTACAAATAAATCTCTGCAGAATGTTCACAGTGAGCAGGAGGAAAGTGTTTCATCTGCAGCTGACACACCATATAAAAGGATTCCTCCTGTCTCAGAGTTGACTGTTAGAAACCTCGTGAACCTATAGGAGCTCACCAATGGCAGTCAAACATCTTCTAAGTCTCATCCTGAAGCTCAGAAAAAGAAAAGAAAAAGGACATTTTCTTCCTTAGTAAAAGCAGGGGAATGCAAAAGTAGTCCTGAACGTGTTCCTGGGGCTAGCTTGCTGCACCAGTTGAGTAGACACGCAGCACTGCAGTTGCTGACCCATTAAAGTGATGCTGAAAGCTGGCTTATCTTGTCCTGGATACCTATCTTGTCTTGACGTCATCCGATTAAATCCCTTATTAGCACTTCTTTTCATTCTAAAGGGAAAAAAAAATAAGAAAAGAAAAAAAGGAGTAGGTAGATGGCTTTGTTCTGAAGCTGAAAGCACTGCCATCATCCCTGGTTTGGGAAAAAACACATGTGGGAATAATAGAACGTGTAGGTGCATTGAGCTATCTGAAGCCAAGGCCAGAGGCAAATCAAATCAGATCAGCATAGTGAGAAATGTGACAAAGTGTAATTATCATTGAATGATGCCATAATGTCACTACTGATTCTTTGAATAGAACTTCATTCAAAATGAAATCGAGAGGGATTCCACGCCAGTACCCACGTGGTCTCCGTGTTCCCTTTCCCTTAGCCTGCTCAGCAGCCAGGTCCCAGCCGCTGCCACAGGTGGAATCACCGTCCCTGGATGTGTTCAAGAAACGTTCAGATGTTGTACTGAGGGACACGGTTTAGTGGGAAATATTGGTGGTAGGTGGATGGTTGGACTGGATGATCTTGGATTCTCCAACCTTGGTTATTCTATGACTTTATGATTAATTCCTTCCCTTTTTAATATACATATCCAGGACTCTCACAGCTCCATTGAACTGCATGTGCCTTTTTACATTTTTTTTTAAACCATGCTTTCCAAACACAATCTGCTGCAGGTTTTTCCCTGTTAAATGCCACTTTGTATCGCTTTTCTAATTTGATGATTTATCCAAGGTGATGAGGGCACCACAGGGCTAGGGTGATCCAGGAGCCTTTTTTCTCCCTGTGGGACCTACGTATTCTGGCAAGTAGGGTTGGACATTTCTCTCAGTAGCAAGCACCGTAATAGATACTGCTCTTTACAAGAATATTTTAATATGCATGAGGCATTGCCAAGCTAGTCTGGCATGACTTTGCCTGTGACCTGTTGCCCTGAGATGCAGCCCAGCGTAAAGCAGTCAAGTGGAGAAAGGTGATGACCACGCTTATTCTCTCAAGCCTTTGGACAGCCCAGTTTACCAGCAGAAGTGGCCAGAGGCACAACTCACTTCCGAATCTGTACCACCAGGTTGGTGGCATTAAACTGATTATTTTCTCTCCCCTCAGGTGCCATCTGCTGAGCTAACAGAAACCAATTGTTTGCTGAGTCCAACAAAGGGCAGCTCACAGCAAACTGAAAGTATACTCATTCTGGCAGTGCCTAAAGCACAGCCTCCATCACCACTGCAAAGAGCAAGGCCTGAGGATGTTACAGCCAACACACTGAGGTTTTTAGCAGCAGAATTGCTTCTTCCCTCAAGATTTCTGCAAAGGAACACGAGAGCAGAGAGAACATTTTAACAAGGAGATCTTCAACAGGTAGCTGACCATGAAACATGTTTGGCAGTACAGTAAGTCTCTTTATACTTGGATTCTTTTGAATTGCTGTTGCTCAATCTTTTTGTAAGTGTTTAATTGAGAAGATATTTTCCATATGAAAATGTTTCCCTCTTCTGCTTTATTACTACACACTTTGTACAAATCAGGCAAACATGGACCTTGAAAAACAATCTCAATGAAAGTGCCAGACATGAAATCCTAGCTGTATGTGTCAGAGACTCCATTCAAGTAATATAAGTACCTACACTGATCTTCTTGAGGTGTCTCAAGCTTCACTTTTGGTTGTTTCAGCTCACATATATATTGGAAAAATATGGGAATTATAGTTTCTACAGTACGCTTCTCTCTTCTTCTCATTGCATGAGATCAAGGGAGGTGATCCTGTCACTCTACTCTGTGCTGGTGAGACCTCACCTGGAGTACTGCATCCAGAAATGGAGTCCTCAGTACAGGAGAGATATGGACCTACTGGAGCGTGTCCAGAGGAGAGCCACAAAAATGATCCAGGGGATGGAACACCTCTCCTACACGGACAGGCTGAGAGAGCTGGGGCTGTTCAGCCTGGAGAAGGCTCCAGGTAGTCCTGATAGCGACCTTTGAGTATCTAAAGGGGGGCTGTAAGAAAGAAGGGGACAGATTCTCTAGCAGAGTCTTTAGCTTTTGAGATAGGACAGGTAGAAATTATTTCAAACTAAGAGGTTTAGATTGGATACAAGAAGAAGGTTTTTTTGTGGTAAGGTTAGTGAAGCACTGGAACAGGTTGCCCCAAGACCAACCAGTTGTTCCTGTAGACATTCAAGGTCAGACTGGACGGGGCTCTGAGCAACCTGATCTAGGTGTAGATATCCCTGTTTGTTGCAGGGGAGTTAGAGCAGATGACCTTTAAAGGTCCCTTGCAACTCAAATGATTCTTTGATTCTAGACTTCCACATTCAATTTCCTTCTGCTTAGAAAATTCTGTTGTTGTATCATGTGTCTTTGAATAGTCTGAGTCACGTGTACCAAGCACATTCTATGTTTTTGTCTCTGAATAGTAACACCCAGCAGATGTGCTTTTTAGTAAGGTGTTAACCAACCTCTGCTCTTAGCTTGAAAAAAGCATTTTCCAGCTCTGACGCTGCATTGTCCAGATGAAAAATCTGATGCACACCTCTATAATTGAAAAGAAAAAAAACAATTGGAAGCAAACAATGTAGTTTTTGTTTAACAAGTCCTCCAGAAAGCAACTTGTAAATGGACTTGTCTGAGAATTCCTCTAAACAACTGCAGTTCGGAAATTCTAGCTGCAGGCCATATCTATTTTCCTGAATAGGTTTTCTAAATCTTTTACTTTGTAACAGCTGTTGACTACATAAACGCTAATTGCACCACTGAACAATAGTCATCTCTTTTGAACTGTTTGGTAGATAATGAAAATAGACTGCAGAGGTAAGAAAACACATCTTCAAATTTTCTATTCTGCTCACAACTCAATTTGAAAGGTTTATCCTTTACTGACATTAATGTATACTTTCAATAATAGGTGAAAATTACTTCACAATTACTTCAAAAGCAGTAATTATGTCTTAGAAACTATACCTAACTTCTACTTAGATTTCTTTACTTTTGTCTGGACCCATTTTCACTAAAGAAACGATATTGTCAGACTACTGGCAGACTTCTGAAATAGAGAAGGCTCATTTCTATTACTATCAGCTTCCATTTCACGTCTAAGTTTTTCTCCAGCAGCATATTTGAGCAGTCCTCGAAGGAAAAAAAGCAGAATTTAATGAATAACAGTATTTCTAGGACAGCAATCAACTTCAACAGCATTGAATTCCTTTACTTTTCCAGTCAGAAAAATAAGCGTACCTCATAGAATTTTTCAAACGTAAATACAGGTCTCTAAAATTATCTGGTTGATTAATAATTACATTGGACTAGTTTTTCTAGCCAAACAGCACTTGGTCTAACCAAAATAATAATTTTCCCAATAAACTTTGCCTCACTTACGGCTAATGCATTTTGCATTTGGCCAATGAGCGATTAGTGGTTTCTAGCAATGCTGATAAGGTCTTTCAGCCATTACTCATCCATGCGCTTGACACAAATGTATGAACTATGATTAAATGAAGTGTATTTGATTTCTTTCCTTTTTCCATCCAAAAGTCATTCCTCGTAACTAGCTCCTTCTTTTCCTAAGTATGCTTGTCAAGATAAAATAACTTCTTATCACTTTTTTCTTACTACTTCTTTTAGAAGCACTGACAAATGTTATTACAGCTCTCAGAAACACTTTGAGCTTTGTTTCTGAACACCTAAGTTTTATTTTCTGGTAATCTCTTCTTTGTTTTAACTGTTAACAAATTGTGCTTATTTCTACATTACTTATATCTTAAAACATTTGTATTTCTTTCTTACCATGTTAACTTACCTACAGTCTACCTCTTCTGTATTATCTGATACTATTTATAATGTCTCTGAGAATCATGGAATCACCAAAGTTGGAAAAGACCTCCAAGATCATCTAGTCTTGCCTAGTAAGTGAATCTTTCTTGCTCAAGTACCCTTTACTGTAAGCAAATTCATATTTTTTTCTATGAAGATTGATGCAACATTCTGTCTGGGTTAGTTTATCACAAGTAGGTGTATCCCTGTGGCAAAACAGTTGTTACAGTGACTGGAGTTGGAGGATTAAAAATCGCAATCTCAGCTTAGGTTCGATCTCACGTCAATGAAGCATGTGGACAAAGTTGCATCACAAGTGTACATGACGTTAGAAGAGTCAGAGCTGTGGTTCTGGGAGCATTCGAGGCACATCTCACTGGATTTTGAGTCTGGGTGTGGTGCTACATATTCTTATCCAACACATTGTGTTAGAGGGCTAACTAATGGACTTCTAAGGCAGGAGGTTGTTTTTGCTGGCAGTTGGATCTGGAATACCCTATGCAATATTAGTTGGTTGCTTTGGTTGATTCCATGATCAAAGTCTTCAAATAAGAGGAAGTGTAATATTTTTATTAGATATTTGTAAAAAAAAAATTGATAATCCAGTTCTTGGTAGAAAATAGTTTTGAAATTCAGACTGACTTCAATCAAAGGAGCAACTTAAATGGCTTTGCTAGGTCAGACAATTACACTCTGTGTTTTTGGTTTTGTGAAGTCACTTTCAGTCATGCTCCTTGATCATGCAATGAACTGCCAGGGCAGAAGGGCAGCCATGCTCTGGTGACCCATAGCAAGTTTTTGTTGCTGCAGGCAGCTGCAGTCCTCCAGAAACCCAGCTAGGATATCCAGCTGTGGCTTCAGCTGCCTCCTAGTGAGCCCCTGCATCAGGCAACTGTGTGGTGATGATGTAAAATTATGAGAGTAGCTCAACTTGGTCAGAAGAGTAGATGTGACCTTCACTACTTCTATCAAAGCAAGAGGTGGGTCAAAAACTATGCTGGGTACAAGAAGGTGCATAGTGTGAGGATGGAGGAAAAAGTGAACGTAACATCTGCTATGCATAATAGCAAATATAGTTATACTGCAATGTATCCTCTTTGTTCCTGTCCTTTGGATAGAAGTAGAGGCTTGTTAGTGAATGGCTCTCTGGCCTGTTGGGTTCTCAGTTACCTTTGGAGTTACAGAATATTGTTTCAGCTCCTACTGCTAAAATTTGTATAAATAGACATCTTATGTTTTTCACTTTCAATGAAATACTTCTGAATATTCAGAAATGAATTTGCACATACACAATGGAAGCAAACAAGCGTGAGTTAACTGAAGATGAGCCAACATATGTCTTGTTAAGGTAAAATTCATATGCTTTAAATCATCACAGCTGCATTAAATATGACACTGCCTTTTTGATGTGGAGATTTGTTTTGAAACATTTTTAGTTATTCATTAAGGTAAATAAGCAGGTAAAATATTAATAAATACTTTGATAGATTTATGGAAGAAATTCCAGAGAAGAATATAAATGCAGGGTTTATTACATAGGTTGGATACGGTTGTCTCCTCTACTACAGGCGTAATTTATTATTAATACTTTAACTGGCTTAAGTAGCCACAGAAACTTGTTTCAGGTTCTGATAAAAATCAGTAGTCCCACAGCTCTGTTACAGAAACACGTACACAAATTAATAACGTTGATGTTGTTTGTAACAGAATAGTAGCATGTATGTTACTATAAGTGTGAGCAAAGGGAGAAACGGAAGTCAATACAATGCACACTAGTACTTCTTCTGAATTCTTACATTGAGTGTGTATCATTAAATCATCCATCAGTTGACCAGAGGCCTGGCTTTTGCCATCACGTAGCAGCAATAAGCATGAAGTCAGAAGCAAATAAACAGAAGTTTCCCAATACCTTCAACTCAAAGCGTGCCACAGACACCATCACGCTCACATCTACCCCCCCCCCACACACGTACACACACACTGCTTTCTGAGTCATTTTTGCCTCTTCGTTCACCTCACACACTATTTGCAAAGGACCATGTAACTGAGAACACAAATTGTGTTATCTGTGTTAGCATGCATTGATGCTCATATTCTTCACTGTAAGCTAGGGGCCATAACTATAATACTTAAGATATTAAATGCATCTGTAATGGCTTTTACATATTTTCATTCTATTTTATGTGTGTTTTTGTGTGAGGTAATGCACATCTATATGAATGTGTTTGCAGCAGTTGTCTCACTCCTAGTAGCTCACTGAAGGACAACTCCAAACTAAGGACAAGAGATGTTTTCCCTCTCTTTTGTAGCCTCCCTCATCCAAAATGACAAAAATGCAAGTGATAATGATGTCAAAGGAAATTCTACTTGCTGAGGTAAGATTTCCAACTAACTAGAGAACAAGCATCAAATGCCAGCATCTGTTCACAGTGGTTCCAAGTCTTAGCACATCTACGTTTTTCTCTACTTTCATACTTGTGAGAGATGATGGGTAAGGTCTGTGAGTGAGTTCATAAAGTGGGCTTCTAAAGCAGTCTTTTGCACTGCCTTATGCAGAATTTGTCCCTGGCATTCAGTCTCATCACTCCTTTCTTTCAGAGTACCTTTTCTCTCAAAAATGGCTGTATATGAAACAGATGTGAGAATGTCCATCCTCCTGGCTGCATGTCAGCAAGCTTCTCCATTTTGTTTGAGCCTTCCAATGCATGTTCTTTCAGGCTTTTGTATGATGACCACATAGTGTGGTCATTTCTACACTCTCCTCCTGTTCCCATCACCTTTCTAGAGGTGTGGTGGATCTTGCTCATCATCTGGAGGGCTCAGAACTTTCTAGGAGACAGTTTGCTTCTCTGAAACCTTTCTACCCCACTGTGATTTGTTCCAGAGTTATGACTGTTGAAATAACAACTTTGTGACTTCTGTAAATAGATTTCAGTATTGTCCAACATAAATGGGGAAAAATAAGTAGTTCTCAGCACAATAGCACCTTCATTTATAACTTAAACCACAGCAAAATAATCTGAAGGGCGTGAACTTCTGGAGATGAAAGCTCTTCAATGAAATACCAGCGTTAGTTTCTACCTTATTGCCGTGTCCAGAGTCAGATTTGTACCATCTTTGCTCCAGGTGTAGACTAGCAATAACAGCAATTGTCACTTGGTGGAGCCAGATCACTCCGCAACTGGAATGTGCTTAGAAGCGTCTTGCAAAAAGGGTCTCCAAGTCAGGATTTGTAAAGAACGATTTGGAGAAAGAACGTTGGGTATTAGGGGACCTAAATCTTCTAAAAAATAAAAATAGTTCGCAATTTTCCTTTTAATTACTCTGGCACAGGAGAAGTAAAGGCCTTATCAGCTGAGGGAATGGCTGTTTGGTTGGAAAAGGGAAAAAGTAAGTGCAGTACAGATGCATTTGGTAATCTGTGTGCAAATGCAACCAAAAGCTGTTACTTTCTGGCTGCGTGCTGTTTAAAGGAGTTCAGATGGCTGGTGCTAAACTGTGCCACCTTTTTATCAATTACATGTCTTTAAAAAATTCTGACTTTTTTTCTCATCTCTCTCTTAAATTTTCTCAATGAGAGAGAAATAACCTAATTTATTTATGATGTAAAACAGCGTATCCTAAAAGGAAAAAATGAGAGGGTTCCAAACTATAAACACCTCCTCTATACTCTTCTGGTATGAACCACTCTTTCTTCACAGTACGTTTCTTTCCTTTCCTGTCTGTATGTTTGGGGTATTTTAATTAAAGAGGTGTTAATATTAGAAGCTCCTCTGGCTTCGGATTCTGTGCTATATTTACTGTAACTGCTGTAACAGAACTCAGGCAGTTTAAGTCTCTTGATCTTCAATGAGCAGGAGGATATATCTTATCTCTGGCATTTTTGTATCTTCTCATTACACAGATTTTCTTTGTATTGGATTGCTCCAAACCAGGGAGATAATGCTAGAAGGGGGGGGTCTACTTTTGAGGACATGTGCTGACATAAACAAAGTCTTACCTGTTCTTCCCATATATATTTTAGATCCATCAGATCTCGTGTGTTGGGAAAAGACTGTTAGTTTGCTCCAGCTAAGTAATTTTTCCAAAAGATATAGAAAACAAAGAGAAGAGAGCTCTTTTTGGGTCAGTGACCCCACACACCAGAAGAGGCAGGTTGGCTTAGTCTGATGCCACCAACAAAATGCCCAGCATCCTGGTCCCACACGTTGTATGGCTGGATGCAGCTCTCATGCCCAACTGGAAGTGCATCTTCCATGACACACTGGATCAGATGGAAGCTGAGATTTTCGTGTTCTCAAGATACTGGCAAGCCTGGCACTGAGTCTGGTTGTAACAGGTCCTATCCTATTATACGAAAGGGTGAGAAAGAATAGGACTTCTTGTGTTACAGCTTTGCAGATTTAAAGTACAAAAGTATATTAAGGATATTATTAAATTCTACCTAAGATTTCCCAGATAGTTAATTTACTCAATTATTTCTACATAAATCCCACTCTTCCTAGGTGGATGAAAACATAATCATAAACCATATGTGATGAACAATTTAATCTATCACTACAGGCAGTAACAGGATTTTAATGTGGAATTAATAGCTTCAGCATTATGCCTCTCAAGGAAAGCATTACATATCATGAAAGTTATACCTACACGTAAGGAACATAGCACATACTGTAGAAAAGCCGAATGAAGTTAATGATAAAAATCAATGAAGTTCAGAGAGAATAAACTGAACTAAGGGAAATAAAGATGTGGTTTTCCCATGTCTAGAAGGGCAGCATGGGCTCTCTAAATGCTGTGAGATAGAGAAGGGACAGGATGAAAATTGAACATTGGTCCTGCATGCCCAGAATAGCTGGGAAGAGCCTCTATGATGGCAAAGGCAAGCTGGGAATTAGTATTCTCAGCTAGCATGTTTGTAGTTTGCTCCCTCTTATTGTGTTGAGGCTGATGATGGGGCTGGGGTCTGGGCCTGGGGTGAGAAGAGCAGCCCCATAGCTAGTTGTGAGAGCAGGGAGGCTTACAGAGCTGCAGTTCAGGCTGGAGATATCTCTTATTTGACCTGGGCCTGTTCGGGCTCCCAAATTTCTGAGGAAGGTGGTTGTGTCTTGGTGTCAATTTCAGTTGTAAATTTGGTAAAGGAAGACATGATGGGCTATATTTCTGTATGATCCCACAGAGTGAACACAGCAGGATGTAGTACAGGAGCTCCAGACTGTCTCTGTCTCTTTTTCCTAGGTGCGGCGATAGATGAGGACACTAGTGCCAGGCTGTGCAGGGTATTGAGCTCTGAGCTCAGGTGGGCTTGTCGATTAACAGCAGAGCTCAGACATGGCTGTGTGCCTCAGCCTTCCTACTGACTGGGGATCTTCTAGCACCTAGGCAGGAACAAAGGATCTGCGAGTACCAGCCCTCTGATTAGCTTGAGGGATGTAGTCTGGAGAAGAGGAGGCTGAGGGAAGACCTTATGGCTCTCTACAACTACCTGAAGGGAGGTTGTGGTGAGGTGGGGGTCACCTCTTCTCCCAGGTAACAGCAATAGGACGAGAAGGAATGGCCTCAAGTTGCACAAGGATAGATGCAGGCTGGATGTTAGGAAAAACTTCTTACCTGAGAGAGTGGTCAGGCGCTGGAATGGGCTGCCTGGGGAGGTGGTGGAGTCACCGTCCCTGGAGGTGTTCAAGAGACATTTAGACATTTTGTTGAGGGACATGGCTCAGTGGGAAACATTGGTGATAGCTGGACAGTTGGACTGGATTATCTTGGAGGTCTTTTCCAACCTTGGTGATTCTATTTTATGAGTCTACTCCATTCTATTCTATGTCCAGAGAGGACACAGCAATGACTGGGGCTGTGGCAGGCATTTGAGGTCTGTTCCTATTTCTGGAGAGCCTGTCTGGCACTTGAAGAAAGTAGTTGGACTTTTTTTTGCTTTTATGGCCAACTTTGCTATTTTTCAAGCTTCAGAGGCCATATGAAACTCAGTATTTAATTGAGTTCCTCAGTCTGTGAAGTTCCGAACTCTAATGGTATATCATGCTTTTTGCATAGTTACAGGATTTCGGATTTCCCCCAGTGAAGGGCAAAACACACATTAAGCTGGATTGCTTCACTCTTTGTTTGAAAAAATTGATCTCATGTCTTCTTCTTTTCTGAACTTTTATTATTTTTATAAGCCTCAAGTCAATATTTAGCATTTTCCAATCAGTGAATCCTTTTTAAACTGAGCATTCAGGATTCCTGTGGTGTAAGAGTTTCCTGTTTTTCACTTTACAGGGTTTTCAGCTCTCCAGTCCTTTTTGCTATTGGTTTGGGCAAAACTCATCTGTGAAAATGACAGCATTCCTTGCAAAACTTGTGAAAAACCAAAGACTTTGCACAGGAAGGCAGAAGGGTAAGTTTGAATAGCTGATTTCTAAATCCTGTTCATCATATATTCCGGCAAGCAACTTGTGCCGGGATCTGCTGTAGTTTCTATTAGCTGGATTTTTCCTCTTTCTGTGACTTTTGTAGTTTTGGCAAAAGACTTTGGGCAAGAAGGTGGATGAAGAAAAATCTTTCAATTCCCCTCTCTCCTACAGTTTCTCAGAAATGTCAGAGAGTGCTCTACCAGCACGTGGAGTGAGTGCTGTGTCCCCGTTCTCCTGCACAGAACTGCTATTAAAACAGTTCCAAGGCTTGGATCTTACTGTCAGCGATCAGTTACTTTATACAAAACTCCGTCTGATGCCCTGCCTCCAGCAGGCCTGAAAGGGCAGGAAAAACATGGGAGAATTCAGTACAAACCACTCGGTACCCATTTCAGGGATGCCATGGAAGCTCAGAAGGAAGGCAACAAGCAGATTTCTCAATACAATAATATTACATCAGCTTCTAAAATTAGGACCAAACAAATTAAAGCACTGAATATGGTCTTGTGTTCAGTGCTCAACTACTTAAAATTTGGTCCAAGAATAACGCAGTCCTGAGCCATCCCACAGTTCCCAACAACAGAAGAGAGGTTTTCCTAATTGATTGCGAGCTTTTGCAATAGCAAAAATCTCACCACGCCCCCTCTCACCAAGAATGTAACTTTTTGTGGTGTAATACTTTTAGGGGGCAGATGCACTGAAGAGAGCTCTGGCCTATGCCCAGAAGAGCCTTTGGTCCAGGGAGGTGGTGGAGTCACCGTCCCTGGAGGTGTTCAAGAACCATGTAGATGTGGCACTGAGGGACATGGTTAGTGGGCATGGTGGGGCTGGGCTGACAGTTGGACAGTTTTGGAGTTGAAACACTGTCATCATCCTCAGTTCAGAAGAAAATGTGTGGGAAAGATGATAACGTGTGTAGGCACACTCAACTGCCCGAAGCCAAGGCTAGAGGCAAATCAGATCAGCGAAGCTAGAAACGTGGCAAGGTGTGATTAATGTTGAATGATGCCTTAATTTCATTTTCGTTAACTTTAAATAAAAATAAAATTGAGAGGGGTTCCACACCAGTACCTGGGTGGTCTGGAGAGGTCCTGGGCATCTAAAATGAGCAGCCAGCCCCAGAAGAACTTTAATTCAAAGGGCAATCAGGAGAGTCTTCACCTGTTTTTCAGTGTTGGCTGCTGGGGTGATGGATCAGCCCAGTTTGGGTTTTTAGCCCTATGCTCCATCCAAAGTTGCCATGCAAACACAGTCTGCAGTGAGCTCAGAGCCCTCAACCTCTGCTTGAATGAATTTTCCTTTGAACTGACATTCCCCACAGGGGGTCAGCAGCACTACTCACACCTTGGGAGCCCAGGTGACAGGATACCTCTGAGGAGCACAGACAAGTGGATGATGGGGAGTTTTATAACAACCATTCACTCATTTTAATCCTAGAGTCCTGATAAACAGTACTTTGTACCCGACCTTTGCACATGGGATTCAGAGGCAGCAGCTCTGTTCTTGTCACCATCCATTTCCTCCAGGCTCATGTTGGTGATGGTGTCTCCAGCACTGTACCTGTAAGCCTCCAAACCCCACCTTAAGAACCTGACATGCAAGGAAGCAGGAAACAGGGCTGCTGAAAGCAAGCACGATGACCCAGGGCCACTGAAAGGAAGCAGGACCAGGCTGCACAGCCAGAATCACTTCTGCAGGATGGAGGTGAGCAACGGGGAACAATGGGATCAAATGTAACAAAGGAGCAGGAGGAGATTTGCAAAATAATGGAAGCAATTTTGCAGAAGCACCACACTAAAGTGGACGGCTTTGATTTAAGGAGACTTTTGGTGTGGGTCTCATAACGTAGGAGTAGATGGGGCTACGATCTATGACACAGAGATGTGGGACAAAGCAGGAGTGAGGCTGTGGGATGCAGCTGCGCGCTCTGACCCTGTGGCTGAAGACCTTTTGGGGCCCTAGAGATCGTTTTACCCTTTAGACCCCAGGCCAGTGAGCCCGAGGAAGGAACCAGACTTGTACACGCCAATCCATGTGACTCTTGGCATGCGGCCCACAAAGAAGTGGAGCAGCAGGGGGACTTCAATGTGGTTCAGAGACTGCATTCAGCTCTCGCCTGCCCTGTAATTTATGAACCTAATAGGCACCCTAGATGGGAGGATATAAGCTTTCAAATAATAAAAGCTCAGGAAAGCAGTCCTTGGATTCGGGCTGGGCTCCCCCTGTACCAGTAATCTGTTAGGCTCTGTTATGAAAAGTTTCACCCTTTGTCCTTGCGATTGCAAGACCTTGGCACAGTTGACTTTGACAAGTACATGATGTGCATGGGCTTTTGGAGAGAAGCCGCACAACAAAAGGCGATAGAGAATACACTTGCCAATGCCACAGGCCAAGATACCATCCCCCTCGAACAGGTTCGGTAGGAACCGGTGGCACCAGCAGCAAAAGCCGAGTCACTTCTACAGAGAAGGCGTAGGGAAGCAATCGGGCTGTGGATCTACTTGGTGCAATTATACTGCAGCCAGTAACCAGCGTCAAGCAATGAGACAACTACCTCAGGGAATCTTACACCCAGTCAACTTGTTCTTTTCCCTTAGCAGCTCAGTAACAGAAGATGTTGAATTTGTTACAAGAATTTTAATGTTTTTGGCTTCTAGGGTTTTTGTATGATTTGCTCTATGACTGTTTAAACAAATGGTGATAGTACAATTATCCTTCCCAAATAACTTTGTTGAGCAGCTTGTTTAGAATAACTGCAGTTCAATGGAATTGGTGTAAGTGCCCTAAGCACAGGTTTATTATTCTTCATCTACAGCCATATTTTTAAGTTTTTGCCATGTTATCAAGAGTATACAATGGGAAACTGACTTGCTGTTCAAAATGTGTGATCCCTTATTTTAGAAGTAGATCTGAGCACAAAATAAGCTACGTGTCAAAACCTCATGGGATTAGTTTGATAGGTGGTTTCAAGGTTTATATGACTTTGTCAAAATGAGGGGAGGCAATGTAATTCTTAAGGGCGAAGTAGAGCTAAACAAATTTAACTTAAGTCGTTTGTATTTAAAGTGATTTCATTATTACCATATAGAAGTTGTGTACTGTTTGGAGGCTACCATGACAGCGTCCTTTGGGTGTGATGATAACAACAGTGAGTTTGGGTTTTAGTGTGGGAGTTTAGTTGCAGCAAGACATGTTTTCAGTTTACTGAGACTGCTGTTTGAGTTAGTGTTATTTCTTTAGGTTTTTGCATGCTTGTTGGTATGTGTTCCTCGTATTATATCGTGCTTTAGAGCCATGATTAATAAGGTGTTCAACCAAGTGCTTGTTGTTCAAACTAATAAAGAAGGGGGAGATGTGGGAAAACAAAGACTAATCCCCCCCTTTGACTAACAAAAGACCTTAGGACATGTGACCAAAGGGTTGTTACCTGGGTATAAGAGGTTGTAAGCACGTACAATAAAGGGCAGGAGTCGGTGCCTCAATTGCCACATAAACCTTCGCCTTCTGTTGGCAGAGGGTGCAGAAGGAAGAGGAAACACTGATGGCGGATGTCTGTCAGACTTCTCCAGGTCTCCAAAGAGGACAGTGATTCCCATCACCAATCATCCAGCCCAGGAGTAAGGGCAACCCCTGGCAACACAAGCACAGTGAGGCTGAGGTTCCCAGCAGCCCCAGTTTCTGCAGGTGCATGGTTTCAAACCTTGTACGGTCTCTGCTGCTCATGCTCACCACTCTGACCAATCTCTCAGCTTTGCCAGAGTGTTCTGTTTTCCAGCCATGGAATGGATTTTTGCAGCAGAGCAACAGAACACTTTCTTCAGCATTTTGTGAAACAACTGGTGGGATCTGTGAGCTCCCATACATCACAGGAGCAAGGAACAACTTTACCATGCCCAGAACCTGGGCCTCACCTGGCTTCAGGCTGCACAAGATTTGTTCTCTGACACTGTATTACAAAAGCTCTTCTGCATAAGGTTTACCAATCCTGAAGAAAGCAGGCGGAGGTGAGTTAGCATTCAGTTTAATGGAGAGATACGCTACTGGCTGTAGCCCCAGGCTGATGAGGCACTGCTGCAGGCCATGCTCAGAACCACTGCCCAAGCTGCAAAGCCCAGGACGTGCATTGTCACACGTGGTCCTTTGCTGCTTGCTGAGCGCTGAGCCACGGCGCGAGGTCAGCTCACACTGTGCTTCCCAGGTTTTGGAGAGAGAGAATGATAGCCTAAAGCCACTATGCATATTTTGATCCTGAACAGGCAAACCTAGGATTGCTTGGACCACGCCAAGTCCTTGTGTGTGTTGAATTACTCTCACACAAAGTGTGAGACACTTTGTCTGGTCTTTGTGTTTTCCTAACAGCGCTCTTCCTCTTCCTTTCCTTCATTGGTCTCCATTGTCTTTAGATCTTCATCTACTTGCCAGGACTTGCCACAGCCTCAGATATTTTCTACCGGTGTATTTTTTTTTCAGGTCTTCAGCTTCTTATTTTCCAGCTCTCCTGCACCCTAGAGTAAAGTCTGTCTCTGAGGTTTCACTTGGACGTGTTTTCAGCATTAGACAACTTCTTTGGTAACCTTTAGACGCACATTCAGGTAGATGTACATTCGGTCTCTCATTTCCATGTTACCATCGCAGCAGCCAGTGAAGCCTGCTGCCCTCACTCCAGTGAAGAAAACTTCTTCCCCTTTTGCTGCTACCTCTGAGCAGGGAGATATCAAAGACCTTGCAGCTACAGAGCACCTACACTTTTTTTTTTTCCCTTTATATACTGTTTTCCTGTGGGGTTTGCAAAGCCATTTTTTACTTCTTGCAACTCAAAATTTCTGTTCAGGTGGACGCTGCTCTGAGCTACTTTTATTCCACATCGTCAGCTCACACCATCTCTTGCAAATTCAGATTCCACTGGCATTTGGGGTAGGACTCGTTCATGGTTTTTGCTGGAGTCCTTTTCTGTTGTTTGCTGGTTTATTTTTTAACTGTGTTTTCCAAACAAAGCCCGCTTACAGACTGACTCGCTTTCCCTGTAAAATCCACCCTGGTTCTGTACAGCAGGACTGAACCTGTATCACCTTTCCAGGCCCGTGACTTCCCACAGCACTCAAAGGTCAGGGTGATGCAGGAGACTTCTGTCTCCCTTGGGGACTCCATGAATATTTTACTATTGCTTGTTCAAAGATGGTGGATCCACAGGCACCCTGAGTATAAACATTGTTATTTCTAAATCACTGATGCTATTGGGCGTACCACACTGCACACATGACCATGAGGGTAAGATTCATGTATTTAATGTTAGAATCGTAAGTCCATGCTGGGAAAGTGTCCAAGACCTGGCACAATTTTCAAGGGGAGAGCAGGGTGGCTGGCACCAGCCTGCTCTGGTCGCACTCATTCTGGCAGTGCCCAATGCTCATGGCCAAGAACCAACCACCTTTTATTTCCCCCTCTGCAGTGATGTACACATACTGGAGCAAATGCAGCTGACGGACTTCTGCTTCTCTCTACAGACCTCAAACCACTTCCGGATGAGCACGGCCTCCATCACTACTACAAACAACGAGGCCTGAGGACATCACAGCCAATGCTGTGAGGTCTGTGGTAGCAGAATTCCTTCTTCCCTCCAGCCAACAACTGTGCCGCAGCAAATCAGCGCCTCACTCCAGAGCGAGACCAAGCAGCCCACAACTCCCACATCCACAGCAACCCTCCTCGGGGCTTTGGCAGCGCTTCCACACTCAGGGTCTGAAACCAGGTGCTTTAAGGGATTTAATTTAGGGAAAGCATGGATTCATTGTTTCACCCCAGGCTCTTCACAGTGAACCTCAGCCCTAGAAGGCAGGCCCCATTCCCACAGGCAGCAGTGCCCAGCGGCTTCCCTTCAGGACAGGCCAAGAAACCACTGTGGATGTGGGCTCTAGGCCTTGCTTTACCTGCTGAGGGAATGAAAGACCCCTCGAGACTACCACATAGGAACATGAGAGTAGAGGGAAGATTTGAACAAGGAGATCTCCAACAGGTAGCTGACGTATGCAAAATGTGAAGAGACAGGAAGACTATTTCTCTTGTCACAGCAGCCCCATCTAGACTGGGAACAAACACAGCAAGAAAGGGCGTTCCCTTAAAAACTGTAATTGAATGAGACATAAATCACGGCTCACCAAAGTGAGTTAGGTTTGGCTGATGTACAGAGCTGGGAAGTGAAAGTCACTGGCTGGGTGCCCAAGGGAGGGGAGGAGATTGGGCACGAGATAGGCACTGAAGGGGTGCAGACGGATAGAAATGTGGGCAGGTCAGTGCCAACGTTGCTCTGGGCCCTACTTCTGTCATGCCAGCAGGGTGAGGTGTGTGGCAGAACCGACTACGCAGCCTGGAACAAAGAGAAGGAGAGACCAGGACCACTGTTCAGTTATAAGCTTTTTCTTTTTTAGAATTCAAGCTTACACAGTTATCTATGCCCACTATATTCATAATTACATTTTAATATCTGCATACAAAAGCTATGTAAAAATTATTTTCTTCCCCCAAATATACAAATTTTCTCTTTAGATAGTTTAAAACATTTGTGATCACAGATTTTTAATATATTTTAGGCTGAAAAAATATTACCAATCTAGCATAACTCTTAACACTGCTTGCAAAAAAATACATCATCCAAGGTAATTTTTTTTTTACTGTACTGCGTAACGTTTGCCTTACCCTCAGGGCACGAAACTGGTATAAAAATAAACCAAATAAGCAAAACCCACAAACCTCGTAGACAGAGTAAGAAGTCCTCCCACCTAACTTCATAAAAACAAATGAACAACCCAAACCACCCTTCTCTTCAAAAAAATTATGAATAACTAATCTGATGAATTTGTGAGCAAACTAAAACTGAAGAGTGCTAGGGAAGTAGGAAAAGAGAAAAAGAAATTACAGTATGTCAGCTAGTTCATGCCCTGATACTATCTTCACCAACATTAAATGTGTAATTAAATAAAGTGTCTTTTAATGTTTTACATTGTGCTCAGTAATTTACATGAATTTAATCTACACCTGGGTGCTGATGTAGATTTACATTTGATTGTCTTGTGCATAAACAAGGTTAGCTTTTGAAGAAGGTAAACTGTGCAATGGACAGTCACAAACAACTTATTACCTGCACAATATTGCTTTTTGAAGGCGACATCAGTCAATGTGGATACACACAAATAATGCATACTCTTTGCATCTGCTAACATCTATATGACACACTAAAACTTCGTGGTAAGGCCAAACCTTTTTTTTTTTTTTTTTTGTGGTTTTTAATTTTAAAGCAAAAATATACCATAGTAAAAAAATGTGCTCACATTGTTTTGAGTCTTTAAGTGGAAAATAAATCTCTATCACACTAGAATAAAATTTCTCTCTATAAAATTTAAATACGGATCACTTCATTGCTATATCAAAAGGAAACGTCTGGCAATCATTTCCAGATGATCACAATAACAAGACACGTCAAGAGGTCCTACTGCCTCTTCCTTTGAGAAAAGATAAACGTTGAACTCTTTCAACTGCTCTCACAGTGAGAGGAGTATGTTCCTTGGTTGTGGATTTTGATTCAGTCAATGAAAAAGGTTTAGCCTTAGGAATGCTGGCTACATCTCAAAACCATAGGACTGATTTTTATAATTTATGATTCATGCAGCAAAAAGTCAATATGACACATACAGGTTAGAGTTCCATAGCATAAAAATGCATTGCTAGCAATGACATGCTCTGCTTGTGATCAACAGCCCTGTCTTGGCAGATTTTGGATACAAATGATCATTCTGGACAGTTTTTTGTTCACTTTCTGATGCCTGCCTCTGAAGAAACAAGCATTTTGCTCAAGGATGGTTTTGGATCTCAGAGATATAACTCTAACGCCTACATTTTGGCAGAATGTAAACAAAAATAATTATTATGTATTTTATATATCATTATAAATACCATAACTTAACTGAGATGACACATGAAATGAGTATCTAAATGCATATGTTACTCAGGGCAAGACCATGAACGATGACAATCAGGTTTGATAGGAAGCATCTCCTATGCAAGACCCACATGTAGACCACAAAGCAAAAACAAAGGTTATGTGGCACCATCAGAAACAAGACCCTGAACTGCAGTTAAAAGTGCCCGTTTGTTGTTTCCCTTGGAAGGCCAGGTCCTACAGACCCTGCTGACTGATGTCTGCCACTCAGGTGGTAAATCCAGTGGCTCAGTCCTACAGTGACCTGAGTCACTGCAGAACTAAGGTCAGTATTCACTAGTAAGAGCCTGCAAACGCATCCTCACAGGTTCTAGCTTTGCTCTCATGATCACGTAAATCAGGAGTCAGACAGACCGAGGAAGTCAATGAAGATACACAGAGTAAAACTGGTAGGAGATCAGAGGTTATTAGATGCCAGAACATCAAATCCGTCAGACTAAGAGCTTGGTCTTAGTTTTCTGTTGAGGAATGCTACTAATCCCACTCTGTTAATCAGAACCAGATTCCAATGCAATGTAAAAAGACAGAAAAGTACACTGATAATGTCCTTACTGCTTAAAGGACTGCTGAACTCTTCCAAGTTGTTGCCTAGTTGCCTGCTTCAGTATCAGGAAGTCGGACCATGAGCTTGGATGACAAATTCCTGTATGAGCAATGATTTTTACAGCAGCCTGTGCAAAGCATTTGTTCTCAGCATTACCTCAAGCTGCAGTTCTGTCCAGGGTGTTGCAAGTTTCTTCATCTCTTGCTGCTTCCCCAAGTCAACCCAGTAACTTCCACATTTTTCTAACTTCTGACCTTTATTTTTTGATTAATGCAGTCCCGACGCTCCCAAGTGTTCAAAAGCCAGTAGAGTGGGCCCCCGTAGTTAAGGGCAATGAGAAGTCACCACTGAGTATTGACTTCCAACCTCATTATTTAACATTTAGGCTGCTGTTTTCCTTTATAACCCAGAGGATGAGAAACACTGATCTTAATGAGAGACTGAATCTCTCAGGCAGCAGTATGACTCTAAGAACTGAAGCTCTGAGAAATACATAAAATATCATGGAGCCTGCAGTGAGGTCACTGTGAATACTACCGGGAGAAAGTGACTTTCTTTCTCCTTGGTCTCATCTGCAGCAGTTACAAGTTTTTACACTAACTCAAGCTCATATTTCGCAAGTAGATGAGATACTCAGGCTTGCTTCAGAAGGAACTCCATGATTCTGGGAGTACAACACTCCAAAAAGGCAGGCACGCTTCTTTTCTTTTTAAGAGCCATTTGGGTAGAGATGCTGGTTTTTTGCTTTCCCTATATACTATCAGGGCCCTACCAAACCACCCTCAAATCAGATACCTAATACTCTTTACTGACTGTGGATGCTGCTCATCTGAGATTCTGCAGAACTGAATACATGGAAGCCTTTCCATTTGTGTGGTATCTTGTTCCAAAAACCTAGAACGTTTCCCGATCCTTGTCCCCAAGATGTAGTGCTCTACAGGGAATTTGTGTTGCTAGCACATCTTTTGAGATGGAGCAAATAGAGCCAGTCCACAATGGAGGTTCTTCAATTTCAGCAAGCATTTAAAGAAAGACTTATTTCCAAAGGCCTGTCTACTTGGTACCTGCAAAAAGCCCTGAACATCCCACTGTGTTTTATATTCTCATGAAATTATGGGCATAACCTCTAAGGAATAACATCAATGCTCATCACTCACCGTGGGTACATATGATATCAAAGAACAAGGAGAACAAGATTCTATAACCCTGAAAATAGAGCCAATAGCACTCCAAACAGTTTATCAATGTTACAGAGAAACAGAGGTGAAAAGAATTTAATCCCTGGCACAAAGATACTGTGCTCCACCTATACATTTTCCTGAGTATCATGATCTTACAAGGGGACAAATGTGTAACATACGGGTTTGGACATGGGCCATGAGCTTTGAAAATCAACATATCAATTCTAACAGTGCCCAATGAGTTGCCAGGCAAATATGTCAATGAATAGCAGAGACAGAAAGCAGTACAAATGAATGCACAACACAAAAGAATGTGGGATATGAGGAAGTGCAAAACAGGTCTCTTGAGTTTCCAGGAAGAACAGAAGAATGCTTTTGATGTATCACACAAATTCAGAGAATGGTTTAATATTAAGTTTATAAAATCCAGGGACAACAACTCTGGATGGTGATGGATGACAGAACAGAATCTCTCTCTACCTATAATGCCCTCATTACAGGCTTCCAAACATTCCAGTATTGTGAGTACTGACTTGCAGATTTTGGCAGCTGGACTTCCTATCTTTCAGTTCAGTTCCTGCTAGTGTAGTTAGTGGAAATAAATTATGTGAAGGAATCAAGTGAGAAACTAGCCAAACAAAACACATACATACACCAGGGAGGGAGAACCTAGCTGATCAACACACATACACACACAGGAGAGGGTGAAAGAAGGAAAGAGAGAGAGATGATAAAAACATGGAAATATGTTTAAGACATCTGCTGAAGATTCATAATTATATATATATAAAATTATATATATACGTGCATATAAACTTTATATATATATATAAAACAAAAGATTACTGCCAAGCAATACTATTTGTACTACTGGGAAAAAGCTGTACAGTCTTGAGTGTTATCAATAACACAGTTGGTTTCTGTTCCTTCTGACGGTCATTCCATACGTTTCATTCATTCACATCCCTGAATAACTCTTAGGAAATCCTGCTATTCTGACAAACAGCCTATCCCTTCAGAGCACTGAATTTACCACAAACCTCAGAAAAAGCAGACTTCTCTACTCAGGAAAAAGCACATCAGAGGATCAAATCTCCCTCCTTCTTCCAATAGAGCTTCCAGCGAAGTTACTTGGAGTAGTAAGAACTGAACAATCTTACTTTCTGTACACATGGAAAAAAATGATTCAGTCCCTTCCGCCACTTTGCATGTACTAAATACTTGATTTATGGGGCACTGTTCAACTGCATCCATTGGAACAATCCTAAGATAATGATGGTATCATGACAATGATGAAAGTCCTAGATCATAAGAGTGATTGTTACAAAAGAAACAACCACGAAGACTAGAAAATTCATCTCATGAAATGGTCACTAGTACCCTGCAAAGTGAGGAAACAGTAGATAGATAGAATTGCTAGGATCAAATTATCAATAGCTGTTTTAACTTGGAGGCCAATTTATTTTCTGCCACTTCAATTTATCTCCCGTATTTTCCAAGCAATGATGCATGTGAGCTGGTGACCACGCAAGTGCTGGTGAATGAAACTGGTCTGTTTCTATTTTCACTGTTAAGCTGTCAAAGCATTCACATCAAAGGACTGAAGAACAAATTGCAATAGTCACAAGTACCAGCAGAAAGGGATGTTTTCATCCATGTGCATACAACTGCCCCCAGCAACCCCAAAGAAAAACTCAGAACAAAAGCCCAACCCCACCTCAAGAATCAGAAGAGAACAAAAGAAGAACAAACAGGTGTGAGAAGAGTTGGGCAATGGAATGAAATGACAGCCAGTAGTGTGACAGGGGTGCAGAGGACTGCTCCAGTCTCTCTAATCCTCAAACACCTCCAGGAACAATGGAGGGAAGAGTTCTGTGGGGCACTCCACCTTCATGTGCAGGAAGCGGCTGGCATGGCAGGCTCCAATCATTCGCAGATCTGTCACTTTCATCAGCAGTTTTGGCCAAAAATGTGCAACATGGTGTTTTCTGTAATTAATGTAGTGTTCGAATGCCAGGAGGAAACCCTCTTGACACTTTTCTATCCTCTCGACGCAAACAAGGCCTGGGCGATCTGCAGATACAAAGAAACAGAATTATCTTCAAAATTCATTTATTTATGGAATATCTGATCATAAATTAGGAAAAAATAGAATAATGCTGTTGTAAGAAAAGGAGCCAAGGAATCTGGCTCTGCCACAAACAACTTCTTTGACCCTGAGCATATCACTTATATGTCCCTCAGTATTATCCCTGATAAAACAAGGAGATAGATAATCCCTTCTTTCTTCATCCTCTGTTTCTTTTGCCCATTTAGAAGGTAGCTGTTTGGGATCTGTTTCCTTGCAGGGACTGGAGCAGCACATTCTCGATCTCAGCTGAGGCTTCTATCTATATCTTCCTGTAAAACAACTAATAATCAGAAAATGTCCTTGTCAGTTATCTTACATTTCTTTCCTGTCTGTTTCACCACAGCTGCAAAGGAATTTGTTATGGAGCACCATGGAACAAATGCCACAAGTTAGGCAGACTGTCTGAACTGGGTCACATATGAGTGCTGGAAAAGCCCCTTTCACAGGTCACTCTTCAGGAGATATTTCAGGACAGCAGGTCATCTGAAATGCCATCTGAAGCTCCCAGTTATGTATCACTGTGTAGGAAACTAAAAAGAAATCAAAATGTTTTGACTGGGAAGATCGAGCGCTGCGTTGCGACGAATGTGGAAACCTTTCTGTCTCACAGTTAATGCTTGTTAATCGCTGTCTATGCACTGTTATCCAGTGCTCAATCTTCAAAATGGTCTTAAAACAAAACCTTTCCAAATCTGCCACTGCCCAAGAATGGAATTTCCTCTTTGGGCTGTCACAATCAGTAGTGTAAAGGACCAAGGGGTGAATCTGGTCACTCCTTCCCTCCCCGTATGGGCAGGACGTGACAAGTTAAAGCACATTTGAAAACATATTTCATCTGAGAAGGAAAGAAACTGTTTGAAAATGATATGAAATGGTCTGTGCTACTCCTGTATGACATCATTGAGAGACCAGTTAAAACAGTCCCAGTGTAAGGCAGCTCTCAAACTCCACGTAGCAAGTAGTGGAGGAAAACAACTAAGTAGGAAAACAACTAAGGCAGAACTAAGCATGTGAGACTGCTGGAAATGTGTATGAACAGTGCATGACAGTATTTAGAGGGAATGGGAACTTAATTGTAAGGAAAACTGTATCTAAATCACTAGTTTTTCAGTCCAGGCAAACCAGATCTTTCTGATTTCTGTCTGATGATCACCCCTGCCTCCCTGTTAAGTCACTAAACTGAGCAAGATGTGCTACCAGTGCCAATTCTATGCTTGCCTCTCTGATTTTTTTTCCTAGTGCTCACCAAACCGATTTTATGATGCATCAGGGCTTTGAAAGAGAATTTCACCTGCGTTACTCTATTCAGCAATACAAGATCTAATACACCCTATTTCTTTTAAAGAGAGACTTCTGACAAAGACTAAAGTGTTTCAAAATGTTTGGGATCCCAGTAGATTTCTGTTCTCACCTGACGACATGAGCAGAACAGCCTGGAGAAGGGCAACCTCGGTGTCATCCAGGTTAAATGAAGAAAGAGACATGCCCAGGTCAAAAATGGCATCAGACACTACGCCAAGACCCCCATTTTTCAGCTGGCCCCTTGTCACCGCCATCTCCCCATTTAGCGTTAAAGTCTCACTCTCGGGGTCATAGCGAACTGCTGCTCGGAGGGACATTATCTCCATACAGCAGCCTTTCAGAAGGATGATCTGGTCTTCACATGGCAGCTGCAGAAATTATAAATGGTAAAGAAAAAGACGTGCTTTTTAAACTGAGATGATTTACAACCGCAAATAAATCCACGACTATGAATTCATGGTGAACAACCCAGGACACTATCTAGCATAGTACAGTCATCCTGGAAACACGTTGCTTACCAGCTAGTTCTTGTGCACAGCACAAAAGCCCAAGACTCACATTCCTGCTTTCAGGAAGTCCTGGCAGGATAACATCCCCACACATCCTTAAGAAATCTAGTGATGACACAGCTGTAGGGAAGTGATGCCGGGCAAGATATTCACAGCAAACCAAAGTAGTGCAGGTGCTGAGGAGAAGTGGCCCAGCTTTCAGAAGCTCTCAATTCCATGGGATCTCTTAGTTGGTGGCAACCTTATACAACTAAGTCCAGTAAGCCTAAAGGACATGGCTTCCTGTTTGCAAACATTTCACAAGGTGTGAAGGATGAGGCAGACCTGTCAGTTTCCAGGTTAGTGGTAACACATACTGTCAGCTCTGTTTCACATCAGGGTGGATCAAACTGAGATGGCTGAAATGGTCATTGTTCTCAGCCGTTTACCCTTCTCTCTTCCACTCCTGAGCTCTCTCAGCTTACAGCTTGGCATAACCTGCAACTGGGGCTGGTAAAGGCATCAGCCATCCCAGTTAAATGCACTGTCAGCCATGCTTCATTTTCACCTGACCACAGACAAAGAAAGATATTTGGGAGAGTCCATCAGAGTAGACTGCTTTTTAAAGAAATAGAATGAAATATATATATCTTTTTAATCTGAAAAACATAATCAGTGGAGCATATGCTATGAATTCTCTGTCCATTTTAAGCAACAGACAACTTATTAGGCTACATTTAGCCTATTACAACAGATCTCCCTAGACTCCCTATATTACTGTTGGACAGACAAAAAATCTATGGTATAGGTCCAGCTTTTATGCTAGTGCATAACTGTGATCTTCAGGGCCTATAGCAAGACTTATCTCCTTCATACTTTACAAAAAGTGGTAAGCTGTCCGAATTGTCACATTTAGGTTCTGTTTTTATAAAGTATTACCATGATGCTGACACAGTAGGAGAAAAAGTGTTCTGTAAAGCATGTCTTTATGTTTACATAGGTAATCTAATGATAGCAAAAGGAAAAAAAAAAAAAACACCAATGCAATTTTGAGATAGACTGTCATTAAATGAACAGCAAAAGCTCACATACATGGAAAAGTGATTCTAATTTCTATGTGGATTATTATTATATTTACCTGCATTAAAAATGAAAAAAAGAACAACACAAACAAACACTATAGGTTTATGTGGCAACTGTGCATTCACAAAGCAATTACACTTATTTGGTGTAAAACAAGTGGATGCCTCAGGATGCCAATGGCTCTCAGGCAAAGTCCCCTGTGACTGGGAAAAGGAAGATATCACTTGGAGATATCACTCCCATTTACAAGAAAGGGAGAAAGGGAGAAAGGAAGACCTGAGGAACTACAGGCTGGTAAGCCTCATAGCTGCCCCTGGGAAGATCATGGAACAGATCCTCCTGGAAGAGATGTTAAAACACATGCAAGAAGAGGTGATCTGAGGCAGCCAGCATGACTTCAGCAAGGGCAGATCATGCTTGGCCAATCTGGTGGCCTTCTACAATGTAGTGACAGCATCGGTGGACAAAGGAAAAGTGACTGATGTCATCCAGCTGGACTTCCGCAAGGCCTTTGACATGGTCCCCCTTATCTCTCATGTGGAGAGAGATGGATTTGAAGTGGGACTACTTGGTGGATAAAAAATTGGTAGTATGGTTGCAGAAAGAGAGTTGTGATCAAGACAGCTATGTTGACCACATTGCTGAGGGCGATGACGAGTGGTGCTCTGCAGGTTTCCGTCTTGGGAAGCATGCTCTTCAACATCTTAATCAATGTCAAAGATAGCGAGATTGAGCACATCCTCAGCAAATTTGCTGATGACACCAAGCTGAGTGGTGCAGTTGACACAATGAAAGGAAGGGATGCCAGCCAAAGGGAGCTGGACAGGCATGAAAAGTGGGCCCACATGACCCTAATGAGGTTCAACAAGGCCAAGTACAAGGTGCTGCACATGGGTCAAGTCAATCCCAGATATATGTATAGACTGGGAGAAGAACTCCTTAAGAGCAGCCCTGCAGAGAAGGATTTGGAGGTCCTGGTAGACAAAAGCTGGACATGAGCTAGCAGTGTACACTTGCAGTCTGGAAAGCCAACTGTATCCTGGACCACATCAAAAGAGGAGTGGCCAGCAGAGAGAGGGAGGTGACTGTCCCCTTGTACTCTACCATCATGAAGCCCCATCTGGAATACTGCATAGAGGCCTGGGGCCTCCAACACGAGAAAGACATGGAGCTGCTGGAGCGGTTCTAGAGGAGGACCGTAAAGACAATTAGAGGGCTGGAGCACCTCTTAGGAAGAAAGCCTGAGGTCATGTTTAGTTTCAAGAAAAGGCGGCTCTGGGGAGATTTCACTGTGGCCTTCCAGTACTTGAGGGAAGCTTACAAACAGGATGAAGACCAACTTTTTACATGATTTGATAGCAACAGGACAATGGGGAATGGCTTTAAACTAGAAGAGGGGAGATATAAGTTAAATGTTAGTGGGAAATTCTTTACTGTGATGGTGGTGAGGCACTGGAAGATGTTGCCCAGAGATGTGGTGGAAGCCCCATCTCTAGAGGTGTTCAAGGCCACACTGGATAGGGCCCTAGGCAGCCTGATCTATTGAGTGGCAACCCTGCCCATGGAAGAGGGTTGGACCTAGAGGATCTTTAAGGCCCCTTCCAACCTAAGCCATTCTATGATTCTCCGAAGAAAAGAAATGAAGAAAAAAGACTAAGGAGAAAGAAGAATGTGGGAATAAAATCAGATAATACTAGGAAAGATACTAGATGTCACTTCAGCTGTTTTATTAGCAAGCCATTAAACCAAAGAGAACTTCTCCTCCTACTTGAACCTTCTTAAAACTTCTTTATGATAGAGGTGATCTGACTTTGCCCAGCTATCATCTTCTTTCTTAATTCTGAAGGATATACTGGACCTCTATTTCACTTACAGTCAATGTCAGGTCTTATTTGCCAATAGAAGCATTTACTAAATACAGTGGGCTTGAGCATCAGTTCTGATCCCAACTACGGAAGTCTCAATTCTACACCCACCACTAAGCACTGTAACCAGGAGTGGGGTAAACAAGTGTGACTGCTGTCTGACACATGCTGTCCCGTCCTTCTCTCTTGGCATAACCTAAAAGGCAGGAACCTGCAGTGTTCACCTCAGCAGGACCTACTGGGAGCCATCTCATGTGTAACACAGTGAGCTGAGCTACCTAGAATGATGCAGTGCATATGCAGACTTACCCAGTGTGGAATCACTGATGCCTGTGACACCTAAACTCACATCAAACTCGTTAAGTGCTGCTTAGTCAATCTCCTTCACAGAGATATACAGCACTCATAGTCTGAACCTCTGTGGAAATTAAGAATTGAGATAATGTTTGAATGCTGTGTAGGTCCCATGGGAGAAAGGAGGTTTTTTTTTTTCCTTATAAACACAGCCCACACAGTATTCCTTCTAAGAAAAAGATATGGATTAGAAAACAGATGTATGAAATAAAGTTAACAAGACAGTGCCCCCTCAAAAAGGAGCAAACATTTGTCATTTTCTTTATGCTGCAGTGGGAACTGTATGACAGCTCAGGACAGCTGTCCCAGCCCTTTCCATTCACAATGAGTTGTCCTTCTCTGCTGTCAAACCTTGCTGTATATGGGTGTCAGATTTACACAGTGGTTCAGCTATAAACAAAGCCTATCCTAGCTGAACTGTGCAGCCTATAGAGGTGATGGCAAACAACTCCTTGACTTCTTCAGCCATGCTTCCTGCTCAGCTCTGACACAAATGGGCCCATGGTAGCCAGGAGGGGTAGAAGATGTCAGATGGGCACTGTAGTCTGCGTGTGACTGGCAAAGCCTTCTAAACTGAAAAGACTACCTTGTTACGTCAGTACAGCTTCCCACCAACAAACACCAAATCAGAGGAGACAGCTTCCCTCAGACACTGGATGCCGCAGGGGCTTCCTGATCTATGGATACATTCCTTGCACTTTAAAGTCTTCATGCTTGGCCACGATTTCATGCTCTGATGGAGCCAATATTAAGGTTAGCCAGGGAAAGCTATTTACACTACGGCAACTATTGATATTTACCACTTTTTACTCTGCAGACGGTAAGGGATGTAAAGACCATTAGTTGACATAAATAACTCTCCTTGAGTGACCTTAAAGAAAAGCTGTCAACCACAGAAGAGGAAGAGGAAAACGCTGCTTAGACTTCTTTCCTGGCTGACTGTGTGTAAGAAGGAAAAGCAGTTCTCATCTCCGGGAGCCCACTGAACTCCCTGAGCGTGGTCACACTCCAGCAGAGGCAAGTGCTGCTCTGCAGTGTGGGAGGGAAGGCAGGTAACCTTCCACAGCTGGACTGGGGATATTTCTGTGTTAAAACTACAACGGTTGTGGATCCTAAGGGACTCACAAGACTTAAAATTATTAAAATTATTAAATCTGAAATACTATTTTGGTTACATTAAGGTTGCAGTTACGATAACATTTTTAATCCAGGAAAAAAAAATCATCAGCCACTGCATCTGGTCCTCCAATAAAAAATGACACTTTGGTGTAAATGAAATCAGCCTAGGGCCTCTCTATACCTAATAAGCAACCAAGCCTATTTCAGTCCGTTTAGACTATGTTTTATATTTGAGTACCTACCTGGAATGACACACTGTTACTTTACTCTTCCATGCACTCCCTCCCTGTTAAGGAAAACATGCCTAGGGAAAACAATGAAGCAATTGCTGCTCCTGGATAGGGATGCATTCCTGAATTTGGAGTATTATTGCACAGATCCAACTCCACAACAGTATACCTGTCAAGGAGCTGGAAAGTGCAGAAGGAAATGTGTGCTAAAATATCTGATTGAATGTATAAAACAGAACACTAGATGGTCTCTTTTTGCTCATTGCTTTGCTCAAGGCTACCTCTGAAGCCACATTCAGGTCTCCAGTGAATCATGATGAATTCTAGATGAACAAAATCAAGAGTTCAGTAGTGATGGGAAAAAGAAAAGTCATAAAAATACTGATGATTCTAATCCAATTTTGATTCTCTTATTTCTTCTGATTTTAAGCATAGTAATTTTTTTCAGTATAATCCTTCCTGTTACAGTTCCGTGCCAGTATTTTGAATACAGTATAACCACAGCTTTGTAAATGAGGGATGCAAGGAGTTTCTCTTACCTCACAAAACATAGGCAACTTTTTGGCAAAATCCACCACTCTTGTAATCGCTGGTGTGATAATTTTTGTAAACTGGCTGAAGGCTTCTAAATCCACTTTCCCCCCTTCTGGGGCATTAACTATTGGTGCTTGCCCAATGTCTTCTGGCTAAGGATATAAACAAAGATATTTAAAGGAACAATCTATCTTCCAGTGAGCGTTTGATATTCTAAAAAATTCGGTTTGGCATACGTTAAAATTATAAATACTATCTGCTTTAAGTGATGTCCCATTATGCCACAAAATGTGAATTTTGTGAAAGAGAAGACTGCACACAGATATGGGGGTCTGGAGTACCACTATCCCTGCTATGTGGACAGCTGCATTAGAGGCACAAGCAGTTTTGTCCTTGTGCCTCTATCCGAATGTTTTGTGGGTGTAGCTTATGCCTTTTTTGATTAAAAATACAGGCATGATCTTGTTTCTTACAGTGATGAGAACTCTCAAGCTTGTCTAAAAGCAAAGGGAGCTGAGGTGACTTGCTGTCCCTAGAATATTCTCAGAGCTTTGCAGTCCTAGGCAATTTCACGTGCTCCAAGTTCTAAAATCCTCCCCAGAACAGATTGCTTGGGTATCACTGAGCTCCAGACAATTGCCAAGGCCTGTTTCCAAATCTAGGTTAAAACAACAGATGACTAAGAACAGGCAAACACAAAGCTTGTCTGGATAAAATGACAAGAATTTGAGCTTGTCTGGGTAAAATTCTTGTTGAAAATCACCTTCTGCGTGATTTCAGATCAAGACTTCTCCACGTGAGAAAAAAAATCCTACTCTGAAGCTTTCTAGAAGAACACAGAATGCAATAGGTATGACCAGTATCCATGATGAGTGTTTTTTATTCCATTTGCATTTCAACGTGCTCACCTGATTCTATGACAGTTTGTCAATGTTACTGTGTGTTTTTAAAACAGACATATCAAAGCTGTTCTTCTGTTTGCTAAGAGCAGCTTTGCAGATATAAAATACCTGCCAAACACTATGCAGAAATTCCATTTTGTTCATGTTAGAGAGTTAAAAACTGGATAAGACTCAGAGAAGACTGCCTTTAAAATTGATGGGTTTCATGACATTTATGTAAGGGCACTTAAACAGGAGAGGTGCTGAAACTGCTGTTGATAATGAAAATTTGTGCTCAATGTTTTTTTTTTTAAAGCAACACATCAAATAACAGCCTTCCCTATCTTTGTTATCAATCTGAATCCAAATCTAACTTCTTTCAAGAAAAAACTCAGCAGTGAGCTAATAAAGCAAGCATGAATTGTAAAAAAACAATGAAGAGGACTGGGCTCAATTATCTAGGAGTTCCTCTTGCTAAAAAGCTCAAATAATCCCAGTTTTAGGCTGACTCTCCCCATCCCTGAATCTTGGGAAACTAAACCACATTGTCTGTGTGCTCATGATAAACAATCTTCACCACTTCCCAGCACGAAGACCCAAAGCAAAAGCCACACATAACATTGTTAGCGAGAAAAAGAGAGAACATAGCATTGGCATGGGAAAGCCAGAAGAATTTAGGATGACTAGCTAAAACCAACACACTCCAGAAAGGCAAGCTGCTGGAGAGCCTTTGCCACCTATCTCACCTCAATAGGAAAAAAGGTCCAGACCTCCAGGGAGCTCCCGCTGTTGAAGAACCAGCCTCAGCTGCCAAGGGCTGACCCACAGCTGCTGGGGTGTGCAGTCAGCTCCTCTTGCTCTCCAACAGCTTCTGGCAGGGAGCTTTGTCAGGCCATCCTGGACCTTCCCTTCTGTGCTCACTGCAAGGTGTCAGTGAGCTCCCTACACTTACCTTGTAACTGCAGGGCTTCAGCACGTGAGCCCTGAAAAAAACAAGGAGGCCCTGGAGCACTGAGAGCAGTTTGATCTGGCCTAGGAACCAGCTGTGGAAATCACAGCTGGTTTCTGAGCTGCCAGTTACAGCTGCCACCCCTGCCTCTGCCCCATCTGACCCCTCTCCCAGTAGTCCTGTCCTCACATCACCTCATGCCCCCCTTGTTTTACTCTAAAGCAAGTGACACCAAAAGAGCAGTACTGACTGACTAATCAAATGTGCCTCCACAGCTGATGTTACAGTTTCAGCTTCTTGGCCTGTTAAAAACAATGCAGCAAACCTTGCTATGCAGGAAAACTGGAAATTTCTCTGCTGCTTCTTGCCAGCAACCACTGGCTGCGTGCTCTTGACCGCACACTACTGTGAACATGTGGCCATTCATACAGAAATTGCTACTAGAATTAACATAACTTTATAAAAGGGATAAGCTGCTTTGAATATAAAACTTCTCTTAGCAATTTAACAGTGGGTCATGATTCCCACTGTGGACTAGGCAGTAGGAGCCTACACTTGCAAAAAAAAGGAGTATTATCTACCTGATTTAGTATACGTAGAATGTTAAACATGCCTGTGAATTCCTGACATGTAGTCTATAATCCCTCTTTTGTGCTGCCTAAATATTCCATATTCAACACAGTTTTTCCTTAAAAACCGATTTAGAAAAGAAAAAACACACTTTTTTTTCCTAAGGTTAAGCATCACAAATCACCACGGATTTTCCTTAGTAATAATCAGAAAATTCATAATTTGCAAACCTGCATTACTACAGTTCAAGTATCATCCTGCTCTCATTGAAATTTATTTTTCTTTGTTAAATTTCTTTTAATTAATGTATTCTCTTTGGAACAAGGAAACAAAAAGTACAAGTTGTTAATTAAAAATGTCAGCTTCTATTTAAAGCTTGCCACTGTTTTCAACATTTAAAACATTTTGTGTGCTAGTCCCTAAAAAGACAACTAATACTATATATAATAAATAAATGAAAGACACATTATATATTATAGATGGATATTGCTGTTAATCAGGAGTGAAACATTTTTTCCACTTTTTCTTATCAAAGCACATTAAAAATATCCAGCTGGGTAAGCCTTAACTCAGCAGAAGGCTATTTATCTATTAAATACACGGTCTGATCAAATATTGAGACTCAGCCAAGAATAAGCAATCATCAGTTTTTCATATAAGTCAAAGCACTGGCACATATACCAGCGACTGTGATGCTGGGTAGGGACTTCGGAAGAAATAAAGGAACCTGACTTCAAGAGCAGTGTAAATGTCTGCAGTCCCTACCAGAAATTTCCTTTTCTGCTTCCAGTGGCTTCCTTGTGCATTGGTGGCCACATGTGCTTCAGTGACAATTTTGATCAGCTCCCATTCCTCATCTGTTGGTTCTGGTTTGTGACCAATTGTTTTCTGCAGCTCTTCCCGACGCCTCTTCTCTCGATTTTCTTCTATCAGCTTCCTCTTTGCCAACCGCTTGCTGTCATCCAACACCACTAACAGGGGTAAAAGCACACAAAAATGGCAGAAAGTTATTAAAGCTGTCTGAACTTTGGTCTTTCCTATCTATACATGATGTACTGGTTGATTACCAACACCTGAACTAATCATAGAATGGTTTGGGTTGGAAGAGATTTCAAAGACAATCTAGTGCACAACTCTACCATGGGCAGGGCTGCCACCCACCAGCTCAGGCTGCCCAGGGCCCCATCCAACTCAGCTTTGAGTGCCTCCAGGGATGGGGCACCCACAGTTTCTCTGTGCATCCTTTGCCAGGGCCTCACCACTCTCGTACTTAAGAATTTCTTCCTTATATCCACTTTAAATCTCTTTCAGTTCAACGTCAATATCCCTTGTAAAAAGATTGTCTATCTTCTGTTTATAAGCCCCTTTTAAGTACTGGAAGGCTGCAATGAGGTCTCCTGGAAACCTTATTTTCTCCAGACTGAACAGGACCAGCTCCCTCAACCTTTCTTCATAAGCGCTCCAGCCCTCCAATCATCTTCATGGCCCTCCTCTGGACATGCCCCAAAAGCTCCACATCTTTCTTGAGCTGGGGGCCCCAGGCCTGGATGCAGTACTTCAGATGGGGCCTCACGAGGGCAGAGTAGAGGGGGACAATCATCTCCCTCCCCTGCTGGCCATCCTTCTTCTGATGGAACCCAGGATACAGCTGGCTTTCTGGGCTGCAAGCGCACACTACCAGCTCACGTCCAATTTTTCATCCATCAGAATCCCCAAGCTTTTCTCTGCAGTGTTGCCCTCAATCTATTCATTCCTCAGTCTGTACTGATGTTTGGGAGATAGCTGGCTTGTCTGCCACTCTCAATGACAGCTCCTCTGACACACCTGTATGTGCTTTCTACAGACTCAGCTTTATGGTACTGATAACTGCTGGTCCGAACCAGACTCAGACAAGCTTCTCATTCTGCATAGCTCATAAATGGCTGATTGCCTGATGTGTCAAAATGGGCTGGGTGTGAGCTCATGATCCAGAGTCATTCAGTTCCCTCTCCTGAAGTACCATCTGTCTTTAAGGAAATTGTTTCACTTCTTCTGTTTCATTTTATACAGACAATGCTACACATTACATTGCAAATGAAAAATACTAAGTTGGAATATTTTTATGTTCCTTATTGGGTCTGTTTTCCTATATTATTATTATTATTTTTTGCAGAGGATTACAATGGCAACAACCATTAACATTAATGCACGGGGGATTTACATGAGTTCCTCTCATTGCACTAATTGAAGTTATTGGTGTAAATCCCTGTGCAGTGGCAGGAAAAGAAGATCCCTAAGGGTTAATCTTACAGCCATATGTTCTAGTTCTTTAGAATGAGAGTCAAATTATTTGCAGATAACTTCTTCAGGGCTAAAAATAAAACAAACAACTGCAGGATGACTCATACAATGACATCCAATTTCACATCCTCCAGAATTTTCTAAACAAGATGTTTTTTTTCAAGCAAAGTGTCCATCCAGATGCATTTCTCCCTCCTCTCCTCCTAAGAGTTAACATTCCTATTGTTACTCAGTCCAGTAATGCCAGGAGAAGGTGCAGCCTGGTAAAGCGTAAACAAAAAATTAGAGCATTTAGAAGTGGACTGATTTTCCAGAACAAATTATTAAAAACAAAAAACATTGGCAGTTCCACTCTATTTTAACAATCTTCACCAATCAACATACTTTAAGCAAATAAATACATAAAAAAAAAAAAGAGAAAATGAAGAAAAAGAGAAAAATATACTTACAATCTGTTGCCATGCCAACAAAGATACATTTTTTGAAGCGACATTCCTGGCACTGATTTCTTGTTACTTTGTCTATCACACATTTTCCTTCATATTTACAGGAATAGGTTGGATGGAGGTTTTTCTGAATGGTTCTTCTGAAAAATCCCTAAGTGCAATAAATAAATACATTGGAAAACATTATTACTGTGTAATTTTTTCAAATTGGTAGCCAATTTGGTTTGGTAGAAATGTACCTAATTACGCAGGATAAAATACTCCATTAAACTCTCAAGGAGGAAGAGAACAAAACAGACTTATTAATTATGGTAGTTCTTTTCTGAGTTACAAGAAACATTTCCTCCCTAAAAATTAAAACATGAAGGCATCTGAGATATGTAAAAGCATAAAGAGAGCTGTCTTGAGGAAAAAAATACTGACTACATGTTTTCTTCAAGTCTTGCATTTCTGTGTGTAATTTTTTTTGTTGTATTTGAACTAGAGTTTATTTTGAGCCCCCTTCTAAATTACACAATGATTTCAAAGGATATTAGGAGACACATATGTACTTTTAATTAAGGGACAGCTTTTGCAAGTAGGAAAAATGGTGGTGTATAAATTAAATGTAACTAGAGAATTAAGAAAGAACAGTTTTACTCACGTCCTTCCACTAAAGTTAAATAATCAACCAACCAATCAAATCTGGGCAATACTATAAATTTTGCAGTCAAACATGATTTACCCAGCCCTTGAGTTTGGTCCTAAATAATGGATCCATAATTCTGAAATGATCTGTATTTCTGAGAAAAAGAATTCATTCATATTTCCCACAGACATCTATATTCAAAACAAACATCACCAACAAAGAGCTCCCTATGCATATTCTATCTAAAATAATTATATACGTATAGCAAATTGCAGTTGATAGGAGGTCAGAACCTCAGCTCACACAAAGTAATGTAGCTCCACTGAAGTCATTGATTTGTACGTACCACACACCTTGGCCGTAGGTAAACAAATCAGATACAACTTCTCTCCAAACATTATAGACCTAGTCCTGATACAAATTTCAACATGAGCTCTCTCACAGACTTCAGAAAGAGCAGGATGAAGTTCCCAAGAGCACAGTAGTATGGACAAGACAGATTGGTAAGGGAAGAAATTTACTTCACTTTCTACAACTGTTTCAGACTGTCAACATTTAGCAACACAGTTTGGGCCACCTTGACATAAAGAACATACTGAGATACTGGTCCTGTTTCATTGGGGCCACTGTGAATAGCTTCGGTTTCATTGAAAACAATGGTAAAATCCAAGTGAGATGGGATTTTATCTAATGTATAGTCTCTTCAGCTGGGATTTTAGTTATTGAACAGTCTTTTCACTTCACTAAGCAAAAAGTCTCGTTTAAATCATATTAAGTAACACAAGGTAAAATCTTACAGCATTAATATCTCTTAACACAGAATGTTGAATTAAGACATACAGTTCAATCTGCATTTCAGCTTGAGCTCCCAACTCCCTCAAAGACAGTGAAGCACGTTCTCCTCATTAGAATTTTATCTTACAACAACCATGTTGAGCTAAGGGTAAAATTCTTTTTTCCTTCATAACAAAAAGACCTAAAATTTCAATTAAATTGAGCTGCATAAAGTGTGGATATGAGTCTTTGCAAGACTGGGATCTGGGTTGAGTCAAAATCCAGGAAGTCAGTGGCAAGACATTCTTATGTGGAGTTTGGATCTCAAATTCTCATCCTCCCAACTGGACTTGGATCCACTCTCTACCCTGTGTCAAATATCTAGAGACGGGACCTGTCCCTCTCCTCCCTGAGGATGGCTCTGGACACTCAGGCACACTGGCTAACTTCCAGTTACAGCAACAAATGGAGAAACCTCAGATGAATCTCTAAAGTGGTACTGAACTTCTGTTTTCCAAACTTCACATGAGACTTATCGTAGCTCAAGTTTTATAACTGCTAACGCTTTTCATCACACATATGCTGTGTGGGGTCCATCACTTTTCATTCTCCCATAGATTTGCATTCCTTACATTTTTTGTTGTTGTTGTTAAAAAAGACTTCTTTGATCATTGCTAGATACAATGTGATAAGGAACTTGCTCTCTGTATTTGTCCAAACACATCGGATTACCATTTCTTGGCCTTGACTCGCTTTCAGCCTTAGTCTTGGAGGCTGTACACAAATTTATGTCACTCTTACTTCTTGTATTCTGCTCATGTATGCACACGCATAAGTAGCTGTGCACCAATACTATCATGCATATAGTCACATGTGATTCCTCTGACAGATGATTCAGGCTTCTGTATACATGCACACAGTGAAATGCAGAAAAGGGATTTCTAAACTACAAAGACAGCAAGTGGAAATTAAAAAAAAGCATAAAATCTAAGCATTACTAGTAAAACAAAGCATATTTTATTGCACATTTTATCTCTTTTCCTAAATTCCCTTACATTTTAGCAATAGATCAGTGGGTCAAGCTTGGAGAAATGTTTCAGTGACATCAGAATTTGTTTTATTTATGTTTAAATCATAGAATCATAGAATGTCCTGGGCTGGAGAAGACCTTAAAGACTGCCTTGTACCTGCCCCCCTGCCATGGGCAGAGTTGTCACCTACTGGATCAGTGGCCAGGGCCCCATCCAACTTGGCCTTGAACTCACCCAGGGATGGGGTATCCACAGCTTTTCTGGGCAACTTCTTCCAGTGCCTCATCACCCTCTGAGTAAACAAAATTTCTACTGATGTCTACATCTCCCCTCTTTTAGTTTAAAGCCATTCGCCATTGTCCTATCAATATCAGATAGTTGGTTCCTTTCTGTTTGTAAGCTTCCTTTAAGTACTGGAAGGCTGCAATGAGGTCTCCCCAGAGCCGCCTTCTCTCCAGACAGAAAAAGATCAGCTTCCTGAACTTCCCCAGCTCCACAGGAGTGGTGCTCTAGTTCTTTGATCATCTTCACTGCTCACCTCTGGAGCTGCTCCAACAGCTCCATGCCTTTCCTGTGCCAGGGGTAGGCCTGGATGCAGTGCTCCAGATGGAACCTCAAGAGGGGAGAGTAGAGGAGGACAATCACCTCCCCTCTCTGCTGGCTTCCCCTCTTTTGATGCAGCCCAGGATACAGTTGGCCTCGCAGACTGCAAGTGCACAATGTCAGCTCATATCCAATATTTTAACAACAAGAACTCCCAAGTCTTCTTCGGGGCTGCTCTTAATGAGTTCTCCCAGTTTGTACACATATCTGGGATTGCACTGACAGAAGTGCAACACCTTGGGCCCACCTCTCTAGCTTGTCCAGGCCCCTTCGGATGGCATCCCTGCCTTCTGTCGTATCTACTGCACCATGCAGCTTTGAACTTGCTGAAGACTTGCTGAAAGTGCACTCCATTCCACTGTCCAGGCCATTGATAAAGATGCTGAAGATCACCATTCCCAAGACAGATCCATGGGGGACACCAATTGTCATTGGCCTCCACCTGGACATAGATCTGTCGACACAACGCTCTGGCTACAACCGTACAACCAATTTCTTATCGACTGAATAGCCCACCCTTCAAATCCATACCTTTCCAATTTAGAGATACAAACGTGCCGTGGAACTGTATCAAAGGCCTTGCAGAAGTCCAGGTGGATGACATCAGTCGGTTTTCCTCTATCTACTGATGCTGTCACTCCACCGTAGATGGCCATCAGATTGGTCAGGCATGATCTGGACGTGGTGAAGCTGTGCTGGCTGTCTCAGATCATCTCCTCTTCTTGCATGTGTCTTAACATCTCTTCCAGGAGAATCTGTTCCAGGGTCTTCTCAGGAACAGATGTGAGGTTCACTGGCCTGCAGTTCCCTGGGTCTTCCTTTCTCCCTTTCTTAAAAATTGGAGTGATATCTCCCTTTTTCCAGTCACTGAGGCTTTGCCTGAGAGCTATGACTTTCCAGATATGACGGAGAGTGGCCTGGGACTCCATTGGCTAGTTCCTTGAGGCTCCCGGGATACATGTCACCAGGCCCCATAGACTTGAAGACATTCGGTCTGATCAGGTGGTCTCGAACTCGCTTTGTTTACAGAGGGATGGATTTTTCTACCCTAACTTGAAAGAAGTCAGAAGCCTGACTGCCAATGAAGCCTGAGTCAAATAACTTGTTGAGCACCTCTGCCTTCTCCATGTCTGCTGTTACTAGTTTTTCCTTCTCATATATCAGAGGGGGTCCTGGCCTGTCCTTGGCTTGTCTCTTTTGACCAATGCACCTGTTGAATCCCTTCCTGTAATTTTTTACATCCCTAGCCAGGTTCAGCTCCATCTGCACCTTCATTTTTCTGATCTGATCTCTGTATGACCAGATGACATGCTTGTATTCTTCCCAGGCCACACATCCCTGCTTCTACTGACCATGCATTTCCTTCTTATCCCTCAGTTTGACCAGCAGGTCCATGCTCATTTTCCTTACAATTTATTCTCTGGAAATCACATATGAGCGCTTGCCAAAGTAAATTTTTGGCTGTCAGCCAAAATAAATTTTGCTACAAAATTAATTTTGAGTGGAAGCAACTAGTACATGTCAAATTTTTGAAAACTGATTACACGTAACTTTGCTGATAATTCATACAGTTCAAAATGTGTATGCAGATCCTCCAAAATGTGAGTTGAAATTGTCCACACAAAATAGCTGTCAAACCTTCTTGTACAGTTGATACATTTGCAAAAATAACAGAACAACATAGTATGGAAGCTAACTGTAAGTTGGAGAAAAAAATTAATTACTTGTTGCAAATTGTCAGCGTGGTTCTTTGTGCATATAAGCATTATTTTAAATTGTACATCAGAAGATGTAAGTAGATTTGTTATACTATATTTTAAAATAGCTGGTGGGCATAAAAACAAATGCTTCTATTAGAATAACAAAAACCTTAGCAGGAAATACAGTAAGAAATACTACTGTTCAGCTGGGAGCAGATGCTATTTCATAACGCTACACTATTGCTTACTTGTCATTGTATCTGAATTAAGTCATACTCCTGAGTTTTATGTGTTGTTATTGTCTATGTGTAAAAATATGTGTAAAAATCACTTGTTTGGTTCCACAATTCTTCTCACATGTAAGTATATTTTTATAAATATATATGTGTATAAAACTATGATGATTATTACTACAAACCTCCAACACTCAGGATATGTAAATCTTTGTGCATCTCATAAATGTATCAAAGGGCAATACTGTACAATAGAAGAAACTACTTCAATGCTGTTACTGTGATGTGGGGTTCTAAAGCCAATCCAAACCCAACGTTTCATATTCAAATATTCCCAACTTTGGAGATGAACAGAATATGACTTTTGTGGTTCAGTCCCATGACACTAGTGCATGACATGTGTGGTTCCATTTGTTTAGAAAAATTATTTTTCTGTGGGAAAGAATAGCTTTTTTACAGGATCTCAAGCCACTCAGGCAAATTTATGGCAGTGAAATCATGCAAAATGTGCGTGATTGTGTTATTCATTTATTTTTTTCATTTACTTGCCCAAAGCAATCTTTTTTTTTTTTCATTTTTCATGTAGCTTTAGAGATGAAAAAGACTGAAAGCATATTTTAATATGGTTAAGTTGAAGAAGTAAAGAAAAAATTAAATCTGTTTTAACTTGGTGTTGATACTTCCTGAAGAGATGGACGTTACTAACATACGAGCATGTGGAAGAGATTTTTGGTTTTTGTTCTTTGCAGTGATCATGAGATACACTGGAACACTGTTAATCACTACAGACTCGTCATGGCCATGGGCCAAATCTCAACTATTGCATAAAGAGTTTCATTGAAGTTCCTGGGAGGATGCTGATGTACATTGGCTGAGAACATGGTCAGAAAGAAAGACTAAAAAATGGAAACGAAAAAGCTAACAACAAAAGATCTAAATTCCCTGTCTTCTTTTCAAAAGCAAACACGGCAAAAATCAACTATATTCCTTATGTGTATGTAGATCAGCAGCACAGCCATATATGGCTTATCATCAGTACTGGATGTTCTTATTCGCTTCTAATCTGACAGTACAGTTCAGGAAGTCTGTATAAATGGAGGAGCTGGAGAGCTATTTCTGATTCCCACTTTCCCACTACGCCATTTACCTTGCAACCTTCACAAGTGATGCAGCGATAATGATATCCGGTGGCTTTGTCCCCACATACTACACATAGCTCATCCTTGTCTAAGTAACTGGGTATATACCCTGTAAAGAAAAAGAGGACGTGGCATGTAAACTCTATATAAAATGATATGATACATTTGATATAAAAATATTGTATTAACATTCACTGCAGATCTTGTCTACTAGCCCCACACTTGTCAACTCACTGGATTTCCTGAATAAAAAGCTCATGCTTACAATATCGCAGAAGTATTTAAACATTGCATGCGGTATCTTCTACTTTCCAGATTGTTTCAGCACCTACTGGTCAAGAGGATAAGGCATAACATGATTGCTTTTTCCTGAAACGAAATATTAGCTCAAAAAAAACCAAATAGATTTATTTTTATATCAAGGGCTTTGATGTGAAAAAATAACTAACACTAAGACATAGAGTCCATTTCTCTTTTCTGTTTCAGAAAAAAAAACTGATGTGCTTGTATTCTGAGATAAGATGCCAGGTTGCAAAGTGACTCAGAGACATGCTAGTAAGAAATATTTACTGGCAGTGCATTTGTTTCACAACAGCTCTGCAGGTGTGGTTGAGAAGTACCAGCAACAGATCACAAAAGCTGCATTGATCATACCTTACCTGGGTGTGTTCTACAGTTGCATTTAATATAGCTTGAATTTAGGGCAAAATACGTGGGCATTCAAATATGTGTGTGTGTACACATGTGTGTGAGAATGATATTTTCTCTTCTGAAGTGGTTCACCAGGCACTTAATGAGCGAAATCAAATATTACTACTATGAAAAACATTGGGAATGCTCGGTTCTTTTCCCCCAACACCATTTGTTTTGACAATATAAACATATTTTTGCTCTTAAGTAAAAACAAAACAAAACAAAAAAAACCAGAACAATTCTCTTGGCAGCCAATGTAATTCCGAACCAAAGAGAACTTTGAAATGTAGTCAAATACAAAGCTTTCAAAGTAAGCGTTCCCATAATTCATAATTCAATGGAGTTATGGTACATAATTTTTCTTAATGAAAAACCTATCTGTACACAAGGGTCTAAGATTCATTTTGAGAGGAGAGAGCAAAGTGCAGCTATTCATTTAACCCTGTAAAATTATTGAGGTACAGTAAATACTTCAGAGAATGACCGAGTGGCTGGGGCTGGAAGGCACTTCTAGGGATCGCCCTGTCCAACCTCCCTGCTGCAGCAGGGACATCATGGGGCAGGATCATGTCTGGTTGGGTTCTGACTGTCCCTAAGGATGGAGGCTCCGTAACTCCTCTGAGCAACCTGAGCCCTGACAGTAGAAGAGGATTATTTTATTATGCTTGTATGGAATTCCCTGTATGTTTATTTGCGCTCTTTACCTTTTGTCCTGTCACTAGACAACACTGAGATGAGTTTGCTCTTTCTTCATCACTCAGCCCTGTCAGTTTCTTTTTTTACACATGGATAGGATCCCAGTGAACGTTCTCTGTTCCAGGCCAACCAGTCCCAGCACTCCCAGTCTCTCCTCCTATTTCAGACTCTCCAGCCTCTTCACCACCTTTGTGGCCTTTCACTGGACTTGTCCCACTCCATCCACATCTGTCTTGTACCTTGGAGTCCAGACCCAGTCGCAGCAATGCAGGTACATCTCAGCAGCGTAGAACATACTGCTCATCCTGCTGGTGATGACCCTCCTAACTGAGACCAAGATGGTGCTGGCCTTCCTCACCTCAAGGGCGCTCTGTTGTCCACCAGGAACTCCCAAGTACTTCTCTGCAAATCCCTTCCCAGCCAGCAGGCACCTCGCCTTTACTGCTGTATTTATTTCTCCTCGGGTGGAGAAATAAATGCATTTGAACCGCTATGTCCCTTGGATGGACCTCAACAGATTGCTCTCAGTCATTTCTACAGCCTGTTCAGGTCCCTCTGAATGGCAGCACAGCCATCTAGGGTATCAGCCATCCTTCCCAGCACTGCATCGTCTGCAAACTAGCTGAGTGCAATTTATGAGTGCAATGCGGGACAGTCCTGTGGACCCAGCTGGCCGTAACATTATCCCTTCCATCGCCTTGCTGGACCCAACTGCAGCATGACACATTAAACCAGACTCAAAGTTTGTTGCCCTCAGCACAGCTTGGTGCAGCTTGGGGACTCATATGGAGATCAACCAGCTAGTCCACTAGGACTCAGGCACTGGCAGGCTGTCAGAGGATGCTGCCAGGGGGATGGCTGTCATCTTCCTGTAACTAACATCCAGAGAGTAAGCTCAGTAATGGGCAGCTTAAAGGAGAGTGCTTTTCTAAGACTACACTTGCCACAGGTTCTCCAGAAAGAAAAGCCCTCATCAGACAGCAAATACTTGAAATTAATTAAGCTTAAATTAAATGAACTTTACAGGGCTGATTTGGAGAAAGGAGGAAGAAACAAGGCAGGAAGTAATTGTAATGTCTACTTTATATGTTTGAGCATAATTATGAGAACCTAAAATTACAGGAAACAAATATACCTCTTGGGTAACACTGGGAAACAGAACCCAGGTGCCTGCGTCATCCATTTACTAATACTGCTACTGGAATCTGAAGGGGAATTGGGGCACGAGCAGAGAGACCTTACTGATGTATAATCTGTCTACAGTATGGCAAAACATCAGATTCACATTTAAGTTATATTTCTACATTATAAACTTGGGTAAAGACTGGCGGACACATGGATCTGGTTCCTGACCTTGCGGGAACAGAGACAGCAGGGTTTCGGTTCTAATTTACATCATGACTGCTAACGGACGTTATGCCAGTGGAGGATTAGCAGAGGCCATTATCCCCATCCTGCCCCCCTTTTGCTCACACAACACACACACTGCATGCCGCTGACACAGGAGGAAGCAGGGTCATCAAAAGGATGCAGGATTCTCTGCTACATTTTTTGTAACAATTAATGGCTTCTCGTTACTGCTATTCATGAAAGGCAGACTTAGTTTAGCATAGGTTATGCCCTCTAAAATTCAGTATCGCCAGCTTTTGCTTCCCGAAGAAATACTTCTAAATTAAATGCCTTGATATTTCATTAAGTATATAATCTGGTTAGCACTGCTCATGTAATGGCAGCTTTGTTCCACCGGAGCAGCAGGAGATGACTTGTTTAAACTGCTTCCTTAAATATATACAGCAGCCTGCACATGTGACCACTGATGTCCATCCTCTTCTTGGAGTTTCAGGACTTTATCCTACTCAGGAAACAGTTCTCATTCTGGCTGGAAAGAAACCCCCTACAGGCGCTCCTAGTTAGAAATTAAAAATGGAATCCCTATGTGTAAGCACATCCCCAACTGTTTTTGTATCATCAGTGTTAATTGCCATCTACTTAAATTACTTAAATCTAAGGTATCATGTTCATCACTTTTAAGGATTGTGTCTATGTCGCAAGAAGAACACATACTCTGCCCTCTTCCACTGACTCAGTGGGAAACATGGATAGAAAACCCACATCCCAAGAAATCGCTGGCAATAAAAGTACTCAATAAGCACCTTCTTCTTTTTTTCTGTTAAAAATCAGAGACTGATATCCATACTTTTGTTTTTTAATGCTCCTTCCAACAGCTAATGGGGTCAGAAGCTACAGGAAAGTAAGACAATTGGAGCTTTAGCAGTTTTTAAAAAAGATTGATGCTTCAGACAAGCAGACCACACCAGGAGGGATAAGGGAAAACCAGTTCTTGCAATCTGTAACATCCACTGTAAACTGTAACGTCCTAGTAGTTGCAAATCAGTCCAGTCTGACTTCTGCTTAAATTCAATGCAATTTCACTGAATTCTGATGTGGCAGATATACACCTGTGCTTTTTTTTTTTTTTTTCCTACTCAAAGTTAGAAATGGCATTGGCAGGAAGAAATTCAACAGTGTTTTTCTAAACTGGGTACCAGCACAGAAGCTACAAATAGCGTAGGGTGGATTCTTTGGGAAGCTACGGAGAGCAGCAGAGCTGTCTGCTGGATGGTTGGAGGAAGAAGCAGAGCGAGTAACTGACTCCCCTTACTCCTTGCAGCACTGAAGGAGGCAGGACTTTCCCTCGTAAGGAAATAGGGGACTTGTCTCTCACATGAGTGAGCTTTGACTTCTCATGTGCTCAGTAAGTCTGGATGGGCTTTAAGTTCCTTTCCAACTTAAGCCATTCTATGGTTCTATAATACTGTGCTGTGTCTCTGGCATCCTCATGGATTTTCATTTGGTACATCCAGTATGATCCTCAAAGTTAAGCACTGAGATTGACTTGACATTGTTCATTGTTGATCTTTGCTCAGAACGAAGATCACCAAAGAACAATTTTGATCTGCCTTGTCTGCTGTTTCTTCTGCAGTCTAAGGCAGTTTCTTTGCTCTCCAGGCTTCCATCCACCAGCCTGCCTAATCTTACCTTCTTGGCAAGGGTAAATGCTCGGCAGGGCCAGTTGCCCCTATCCTGGAAGAGCATGCTGTATAATCCACTATAACTAGTCTTTATGGCGATCTACGATAACTTTTAAATTGCAGTTGTAGCTTGTAACGTTCTCTGTAGTGGTATGGCAAGAAACAATTTCCTTCCGCAGGAAAATGTTCCCACAAAGGTAAGGGCAGACAAAGATCTGCTAACCTATCCAGCTATCTGACGCAGTCTGTACCTTTAATACTGTAGGCCTACGGTCTCATTCATAGGAGTGACACCTCAATGCACAGTGTAACAGATCAGCGGGACACAGAAGAGACAATATGTGGCTATTCTCTCCCCCCCTGCAACAAGGCAAAGAAAAGCGATTTAAATGAAAACAACGCCTGAAAAATGATAATGCTTTTTTTCCCCCTGTACCTCACGCATATTTAGACAAGCACATTTTGAGAAAAGCAAAAACCACATGTCAGTTTTGTTAAAGCCCTGTTGCATGGACTTCCTACTTCAGGGTCTCTGTGTGTTGCACAATATAATATTAACTTAGAGATTAAAACACACCTTAAAAAATTCTTAGGATCAAACTGTGTTTGACCGTGCAACTGGGATACATGAAATTGACAGAAACAGTTTTTATAAACTAGGTGCTCATCGGCTTGCTCCTGATCCTCAATAGGCTTACTCCTTGCAAGCAGGGAAAGCCACTTTTGCTACTGCAGAACACTTGTGTTTTAAGACCATTACGCAGTATTTTGTTTTCACTGTATATTGGCACAGTCATGTAATAAATACACTCCCTGAAATCTTTCTTTCCTCATGCAAGCTGTGCGACTAGAAACCACTCCTGAAAATGAGGAGTTCAGACTCCTTCCTAAGCTCGTATTCACTTACTAGACACTGCAGTACGAAAATGAAGAAATTAATTACTACCTTGGGAATCCCAGACTGTATTAGAACTGAAAAGAAAATTTATACTGCTGTTCTGTTGATTTTACAGTCACATTGTAACTCCTTGCAAAGTATAAGAAAATTACAAGAACCATCCAGTTATCATCCTTGGTACACTTGTGTAGAAGTCTATAGAACGTCTACTGGACAAAGCACAGAGCTGAGTCAGAAAAGGCATACTCCAATCTTGTTTGTTTGTACCACCATTGTTCTTCATCCGAGAGGCTGTGCTGATACACTGATCTCTATTTGCCACCTTCTTTAATTCACTCCTCCTGGGAAAAAATTTTGCTTACTTCTCCACTTGGAAGCACGGGGAATGTTGTTAAGAGATTTCCTTTCCTTTCTGACCATTCTTGTCAGCTAGCTGGCTTTCTTGTCCACAATTTCGATTTGTTAACATTCTTTGATTTATGGAATTACTGAAATTTGGCAAGAGATTCCGCAAAGACAATATGAGGAATATTTCCTGCAGTCTCTTTTCTCTGAGTGACTTTTCTAAATATTAGCCCTAATCTTTGGGCTGAGTCAGATTATTATCATTCAAGCCCAAACCCTGCTATTGCTTGAACTGCTGTGATCAGTATTGCGCTTTTGCCCATTACCAGCCATAGGTACAAAATGCACTACTCTACATGATACTCGAGTGTCAGGCCATTCAATTTTTTTTTTTCCCCAAATTATTAAAATGGTTTTAGAGAACATACCATAGTATGATAAGCAATTTATTTATCTATAAATCTCAACGAACATCAGTTTTACTACTGATGCAAAAGCATAGTTTACTCTTCCATCCTTCGCTTTGTTTTGCAAGGGTTAGAGTAAAGGAGCTGAAAACATGTTTTCCACTGACATTTTTCTTAAAAAAGAGATATAATTCTGACTGCATAATAATTTGCTGAAACGGATGCCAGTTTTCTGATCACAGTTGCCTCTTTTGGCATGGTTGGGTGGTCAAGAGCGAAATTTACCATTTTTAAGCTCAAAATAATTGTTAGCATAGTTGGAGGTACTCTCCCGTAGGAGCCTAAGATGAAAAGTACTCAGTCTTTTTGCAACTTCATTATATGCACACGTACTCCCCGTGCTGATAAAAATACATTTTTACATAACCTACACGTTGTGTTTTCTGAGCTATTCGGAGAGTACCCCTATGTTTTCACGCTGCTAATAACTCAGTTTGGACTAATTCAGTAGCATATGCTAGCATCATATTCTTAGCTGCATACAAAATGCCTGAGAAAATACAAAGGGAAATAACAATGACAGTTACAGTAACTTTCAAACCTTATCTACCACTACACCAAGGGTTCTTAAAAATATGTCATTAACCTCATCCCAGGAAAAAAAGGTGACAAACAGGGCTGAGTACTGACACTGCTATTGCACAACTCAAGAATTTGAGCCTGCAAATCAGTATTTTTCAGGGCAGCTTCTAGTTACTTCTGGCCTCCTCCACAGTGCCTGAGGTTAAAGCCTAACTTCACAGACAGCAGCCGGCATCTTTTGTTAACTTTGTCTGTGAAATGACTGCGTGCAAAGGGAAGTGAAATCCAACCCTCAGCCCACATTCAACTTTGCAGACCCGATTTTCCATGTAGCCAAAATATTGCTCATGTAGCCATTGCGGGGATACAGTGGATTCTAGGACTCTGTAAACAGTTCTTTTGCACTTTCCAGAGTGCACTACTACTGTGCTGTCCCAGCGTGTTCCTCCTTACTGTACAGATGGTGTTAGGAGGCATAGGGGTATTTTGTGCAGCCGCTCAGCCTCAGGGCAGGGGTTGTTACATGACAGGGCTCCCCAAAGGAGCACCGGCGCCCATCGTGAGCCCTGTTCTGCTCACTGGATATCACAGACTTTCTTCCTTAGAATTCACATCTTTCATCAAAGCAAACAGGAAAATATAGTTTTCAATGTACTGTAATAAATGGAGCAGTTTAAATGTTTTCATTTGTTCTGGAATAGCTAGATCTACTTTCAAACTACTTACTTTTTCCCTTTAGTGACATCTTGTTGGGGCCTTTTGTTCTTATTTTTTACTTTGGGAATTATTCTTTTAAAGTGACATTAACACAGAGAAATAATTAAATTCCCCTTTATAAATGTTAACTTTCTCAGCAAGAAATGTTGGTATTTCTTTCTGCTTCTCAGATGGAAAGGAAGACTTTAAACATTTAAAAAACTAACACAAGTTTTGATACGAAAAGCTTCCATGTGCTACTGCAAAGTACAATCTCATTTGAACAGCTGGAATCTTACTGAGATTACTACAAATTTCAGGGGACTAACAGAAATACCAACTGCAACAATCAGGACCCCTCATGGACACCTGCTTAGGGACTTAATTTTGCTTTAATGGGCTATTACCGAGGCTTCTCTAACAAACTCCCTCTTCCCCCCTCAAAATCAATTCTGGATCAATACAGGCACACATGCCCTGTATGGAGCCTTCTGTTCTTAGGACAGGATTAAAAGATTCGTTAGTTTTATGATAGCTTGGTTAAAAGATGGAAATTATAACAAAAAAAGACACCCACAAAAATGAGACAGAGAAGACGCCCATGCCCCACAGTGTTTATATCTGCTCTGCTTAACAAACTTAGCACTTGCAAAGGTCTGACAGAAGGTATGCAACTTTGTATTGATTGTCACAGCAATGCGGCTCTAAGGACTCCCAGAGAACGGTGCTCAATCTCCGTGAACGATCAATTAAAAGCCTGCTTGAGAGATGGCTTCCATCAAAATTCACTGCATTTTTAGGGAAACCGCGGTAGTAGCAAACACAGGCAGACAACCAGTTTTAGAAAAGAACTCTGTTCTTTTAACCAAACAAGTAAAAAACTTCAAGCAGAGAATGAAATCTATTAGATATCTGAGTACTGAAATAGCTTATTTAAAGCTCTGATATAGGTATGCCAGGTACTATTTAAGAGCCTTTAGCATTATGAAAAATATGTTACTTAAATAACTTTGCAATAGTAAGGCTATTTTCTTTAAGTTGATTCTGTGTAGGCTTTTTTTTTTTTTTTTGAACCAAACCCAAGACACAAAAAAAGACTGTAAAAAGTTGTAAATTCATCAGTTAAAATCCAACAGTAAATAGCCTTAAAAAGCATTTAAAACACTGAACAATACAGAAACATGCATTAGCCACAGTTATTCAATCTATAATTTCCTCATCTTCTTGCAGCTTCCAGACATAGGATTTTTTTAAAGAATATCTCCTGCATTATGAACTACAATGGTGTTCAAAGAATAAAACTACGACATTTTTCTACCAAACATATAGATTTACTGCAGCGAGCGCTAATGAGTATTGCCTGTACGAAGGAAAATACTTCAGATTTCAGTGTTATTAATAATATTAACCAGTCTACTTTTGACTACAAAGCCACTTTAAAAATAGTAAATAGTGTTTTATCTACCTAGCTAGTTACATTGGATTCATTTGGGTTTTGGATAACTGCATACAGGAAATCTGGTCTTAATAGAAAAAGGACATTATGTTGCTACAACAGACTGCGTATGTTTATTCTTTAATTATGTGACTGTAAAGAAACAAAAGAATGTGTATTCTATATGCATCAGCTTGCTTGTCTGACTTGAAAACAAATAACACTGAAAAGATTTTCAAGCGTTTGTTGCTATTTTGGGCTCTTTTTGAGAAGGGATACCTGCTCTGATTACATGAAACAAAAAGAAGAAAATCTAAACAAGTAACCATTTACTCCTAAGGGAGCTGATGCTGCACCGGTTCTCTATCACAAACATATTGACTATATCAACTTTTCTGGATGCAGAATTTGTTGCACAGATATATATGCTTGAATTTTCAGTCTTTTTGGCTTTGCACAATCAGAAAGTGTATGGTTTTCATTTAAAAGAGTTACTCTACCAAATGCGTTCATATTTCCCACACGTATTTACAGCTGAATTTTCAAAATACTTTGCCTGAGTTGCTGAGTAAACAGAGTTCACATCTACTGGCAACAAGGACTCACACAAACCATATGCAACTAGGAAACACAGCTTTAGATGAAGAATATATAACGACGACATTTCAGACGAGAAACTTTCTTATCTAGCCCACTGCTGAATAGTACATGAACTTAATTGCCACAGAAAGCAGAAAGCAAGCAACAGAATTGAAAATGTCTTTTACAGATTAAGAAAAAGTGCTTGGAAATCCTCACTGCTCACAGAAAACCTTACAATCACCTAGCAACCTCTGTTACTGCTGCTTTCAATTTTGAACAGGCAGCCTTCACATTCAAAGATGTATCTGAGCCAACTGATGCAACTGTAAGTTTAAAGCAAAACAAAAACATAAACAGAGATTTTTTTTTTTGTTATTTAAATAAATTGCCCCTACCTTTCTTCTGAGAGTACGATGGCGACTGCACTTGAGAAAAAGTAGGTTTTTCTTCGGTGAAATATTCAGGTTGGTTGTACTGATTCAGGGCCATGTCCATGTCAGAGTACTCGCTTTTAAACACGTTTCCAGGGTAACTACAGGTATAAGGCTGATTCACCGCCCAGGCCTGTTCCATATATATGTTGTTACTGTGCAGGACCTGAGCATCACAACTGCTGTAACCCTGATTATCTTCGATATATGTGCAATAATCAGTGGACTGCATGTAGCAATTGCTACCAGCAGCTGGGTGCACTTCATATATTTCTTGCATACAGTAGTTCATTTTGTTAGCCTATCTCAGCTCCTACTTTACGTACGCACACACACACACACAGGCATGCATACACATGGGATGGGAAAAGAGCACTGAATATACAACACCGACAAAGTCAACAGCAAAAGAGCCCTTTTTACTTTGGAGCGGCACCCGATGTGCTAAAATCCTATTTATACTGGGATGGCTTCTGAACTCCCCTGCCAGTCAAACATATTGGGAAGCAGATTTATGACAGTCAAAGGTCTTAATCTGTGACTGTAAGTTAATTCCAAGGGAAGATGGCAGACAGGTAGCAACGAGCACCAGACAAAGAAGCGACGTCCCGACAACCCTCCTGTTCCACTGTTTGTCTGTAATAATCATTTTATAAACCTTTTTCAGCCTTTCCCAATATGATTAGAAAATGATTACCAAGGCAAGGACACAGTTATGTCACTGTAGTTGTCAACTTAAGTGTGAAGCATTATAAAGACTGCTTAAGAACTCCCAGAGGGGACAAGCTGAAAATCCTAAAATCAATAATCCTGTTTTTCAGCATTAAACTACAGAAAATCCAATAGTGCTGTGCTGATGACCCAAACAGAAGTCTGGTTTTACAAAATTCAGCAACTTAATCTGTCATCAGCTTTATTGATTTTGTTTTACAGAATTACATGCATGAATCTCCCCAGACTTCCACACACGCGCAATCCTCCCTATTGCCTGGTAATGCATTTACGGGAAAGCAGCTTTTTCAAACTTCAGTGATTTGGGGAGGTAATTTCTATTGAGTTCAACAGGTGGGAAACTTCAAAGTAATATCAGTTAATCAGCAAAAGGAACACTGCTTAAATAACACCAATAAGCTAACTGTTTTGCTATTTTGCTTTGTTATCTTTTATGCTTCTGTAAGGAAGCACTTTTAGAAACGCATCTTTGTGAAAACATGCAGAAGAGAATAAGGAGAGATCTTTGCTTGTTTTGGCTCACATATGAGCTACGAACCTTTTAATGCTACTACAACAAATACTACGTGCTCTTATAATTGCTAAACATATCCCAAACATCAATGCGATTACTATATCTTGTTTCAACAGCCATTCTTTTTTTTTTTATCCAGAAGAAATTACTTCATTTTTAGCCTGAATTAGCTGCCTTTCATTTTTTTTTTACCAGGCAAAATATGTTTTCTTTAGAGCACAGCTGAAATGTGGTTAGACTTGTGAAGTCAGTATTAAGATGGCATCTCTTTTTAATGTCCGCACTTATTGTTAAGAAGCAGAATTACTGATTCGATAATGAGGTCTTGGCTTTGCTATTTCACTCATTTTAAACAATGCACAAGATTGCCAAAATAACCCTGTAGGTTGGCCCCTTTTCATTGACGACTTTAAGAACACATCTAACAACCTAAATCAACACACACTTTAAATGGTCCTCTAAAGTTCTCTTAAATATGGAAGAATTGGGCATGACATGTACATATTTCTCCTTACCCAATACCATTAAATGTTTCAAACTACAGTGAAAAGCCCACAGAGAAATGTCTCCCTTCTAACACATAGGTGAACTTACTCAGTTAAGAGAGAAGCATTGCCAGTTAGTATTTAACATGTAGGCTCAACAGAACTCAAGCTTCTGAAGATAAATTATAGTTTATGCTCGGAATACTTTTAACTATAAAAGAAGCATTTCTCATTAACACGTCCACAAATAGTACTACATTTAATAAGGTGAAATGGACTCCATCAAGATTAGTTCTACTGAAGTCTAACTTCTAACGAAGTTACTTCCAAAATGAACTTATTCTGATAAAACTGATAATTTAAAGTACCAATTTACTTCATTAAAAGCAACAATAGTTAGTAAAATCCCAGAAGTAAAACATCAATGAACCTTCATTCTCTGTACTCTTTTTAACAAAGATCTAACTCAACAAACAGCAATGTGAAACAGCACGAAAAAGCACACACAAAAAATTTTAATTTTTTGTGATTTTACAGTGATTCTATCTATGATAAAAAGCATGTATTTGGCAAGACCTGATTTTTCTAGAATGGGTGTTCAGCACTTCCTATAAAAACATGCCTGTGTTTCCTAAGAAAATCTGCAACAGTTGTTTGTACAGAAACCCTCAGAGCATGCCTGTTTATGTGATCAGCTGGTAGTTCCGTACTACATACAAATGCGATGCATACAACCTGCCAAGCTTACTTCTCTATGTTCCCCAGAAAGAAAACATCCCACAAGTGAGACTGCACAAAGGTAGGCTGTATTTTACAGGATAGCAGAGCAGAACACTTAGATATTTTTGCACCATCCAGAAACATATTTTGAGAACTGAACTTTAAGTTCTCAGTGGGTATTTCTTCCCTTGTGGATTCGTTCTGCCAGATGAAGCAAAATTTTCTTTTCTCTTGTTCTTCCCTCTCATTGATTTCGGTTTGTTAATGAAAAACTAAACAGAATTGAGACCATATGCAGACAGAGCCATCCCAGCCAGGATTAAACCTGAGGATACGGAATCACGATGTGGCACAGTCTGTGGATTTCTTTCTATTCCAGGATCAATTCCTCAAAACATTTTTTTGTTTTCTGTTTCTCTGTCAGTAATACTTTGAATTTTGTCAGATGTACTACTTTTCACAGAATGGCTTTAATATCAGAAGGAAATTAATTTATAAGAAACTGCAAAGACTGAAAAGAAAAAGCAAAGGGGACGAATGAGAGTCTTTTCTTACTGAAAAAAAATAAGGGAAAAAAAAAGAGAATGATAAACACTGCCAGGGAATGAGGTTTCTACCTGTAATGTGCTAACATTGAAAAGGTTTATAGCACTGCAGATTGCTGTTCCCTTGGAAACAAATCAGTTCAAAAACACTGTAAAGATTTAACATCACTATTAAAACTGAAATATTTTTATAATATTTTCTTGTGACTCTCTCAGGGTCCAGTCCTGCAGGCCCCTTTCATGCATTACTTTGAATTAAATCATCTGATAAAAGGCAGTCAGACAGGTCTTTATCAAAAGGCTGAAAGTAGAGTAGAAAACAATATTTACAACTGTTCTTCGTCTTGTATCCTGATTTGAATATTAGAGTCTTAAAACATGTCATGTGGAGCTTTCACTGCTTTCAGCAACGTACTATCACATTAAGAATTTTCTTAGTTCACAAGTGTCTGCTTTTGGTAACACATGGAAATCCAGTGCTAGTGGAACAAAACCTCAGCTGCAGGCAGAGAGGCCACTGGTAGAACCTTTGACATCATGGCAGAAGAGGATTCAAAGCATGAATCCTAGAAAGTCAGAGGTGTCGGTTCACTGTATTAAAAAAGACAAAATTTAATGCTAAACCCGAACCTTGCATGCCCCAAACGTATTGAGATACTCACCCAATGGAAATCAGAAGTAAGTGCAGTGCAGTCGGCGACGTTACTGTGGGTGAGCAGAACTACACAGCCTCGCTGTGCACGCCTGAAGGGAGGCTTCTGCAGGCAGACTGCCTTTACAGTACATCACGCTGCTCTCCACAGACTCATGTTTTAAAGTCTCAGGCTAAAACTTTTAATTACGAACAAACTAATGTCCCACCAAGCTGCACTTCTCTTGTGACTTAACTCAGTTACCAAAATATCGAAATGAGCTCTCAGAAATTTAAGGAAAAACAACATTCCTGTGGATGACCCTCACAACGGAATACCCCAAACAGCTGAGATCCTGAACACACAAAAAAGCACCACTGCTCAACGTAATCCACCGCACCTTGTATCGCTGCTATCTGCGGGACTGAGGCACACTACTCACAGGAGTCACCTTCACCTCACAGCTCCTGAACTGTGCACCCTGCTCTATCACAGGGGCTACCTCAAGGCAGGGCTGCTATGCTCCACTTCCAAATATTCAGCATATGTGGAAAGTACTGTAGAGTGTTCAGACTATTCAGGGTTCTGCAGGACCCAATGGAAGGATCTTACTGGGCTCTGTTTACACTTTATGCATACAGATGGAAAAAACCTAACTATGTAGTCACAAAGAGCTTTGCACATTTGAGTATGTTGTTGCAAGGATTAACCGTACCTTTCTAAATTCTGTTATCTATGTTCATATTACCAGGACCTAGTTTTTAATATACATCTTTACATGTTACAAAATAAACTACATTTCCTACTTGCAGTTCTTCTCCTTCCCTGCATTCTCTTGGTTACTTCTAAGGAAGGTTATATGGGAAAAATACATCAGATCGCTGCTCTTCAAGACAAATGCAAAACTACACTTTTGGGACTCGCAGCACGTAATGTGGAACACATCCCAGACAGTCTGCGTAACATGAAGAGAATATACTGAACAAAACTTAAGCAGTGTTAATGTGGCTTTTGCAACACATCAATTGTCAAAATTCAGCTATCTCCTTGCCCACGTGAGTTACAACCATGAGTTAATGTATAGCTTTGCACTACCTTACAATTCATGCACTTTACGCTCTGACGAGAGAAGACTCAAAATGATGCTTTAAAAATAAGATGTGCAAACTTATTGTCTGAGGAAGCTGGGTATCTGCTTATCACACCAGTTCTGACCCTCATGGATAGTGTTACAAACAAAGAAAGAAAAACTCAAACTTCAGAATCCAAAATAATGCCAAGCACTCACAAGAACAGAAAATGATCTCTGTACAGTATTTACCTTATTTTGAACACTCTACTTCTGACTGAATCAAAAAGTATGTAAAACTATGCAATTTTATGGTTACAGTTTGTTGGTTACAATTTGATGGTTACAATTTGATGGTTCAGAAAGTGTGTCTCAATGGAATCAAAGACACTAAAATTGTCATTTTGTCTACCCTGCATTTGTAATATCAAGCGATAGAGTAGACTGAAAAAGAGCTGAAGCTTTCTGGCATAAAATCATTTCGTTGAGTTTGGAACAGATACAGCAAGCTTCAAACTAGCTGCCTCTGGTTTAAACCTGATGAAGGGCTTACTTACACAACATACGTCTCTCTTCTCAACATGTGTCAGTTTGCTCCTTCTCAAAAACTGCCTCTCTCACAAAACCTGCTATACCTTGGTTATGACACGCCACTAGATTTGTAGGTGACTCACAAAATGCCAATGTGATGTGCCTTTCATCGAAACACTTCTGATTCATTAGTCTGTTTGGATAACAAAGAATGTTGTAGTTTATATTTAAATTTCAGATTCACTACAAATCCAGCTCTCCCTTAAAATATTTGACATTGTGAATGAATTTGGTTAAAAGAGAATAGAGCCTGCTTTTTCATGACCAAGAATCTTTAAGGTTTTGTTCTTGCTTTTTCTTACGCTATGAATACAGTAGAGCAGAGCAGAGTGAAACAGAATGGAATGGAGTGGAATAGAATGGGATAGAACAGAATTTCCTTGCACTCTTCGTGATGCGTGAAAATAGCATGCTGTCTTTTCAGAAAGAATTTGTTCCTCAAGACGTTTGCCAAAAAACTGTCTAACGAAGTCCTTAAACATTGTTTGACAACTTTTAAGATAGTGTCTGAATAAATATTGCTAAGAGTAATCATAGGCCTGTGACCCAGACAACCCAATTTGTTAAGTCTCCCCGTATCTCATAATTGGAAGACCCTGTTAGCAGACATCACTTAATTATGGAGCTTATCTTGCAAGAAAGTAACTGCCAACACTTAAAATGCAAACTTTTCTGAGCCATTCCCTTCCCGAGCTCCACATGAACACTTTAAAGTAAAAAGCTCAATTTGTTCAAAAATAAAACAGAACAGAAAAGCAGCTAATGCAGCTCAACACAACATGATTAAGAGACTCTCAGTTGGGACCGTCTGGGTTTGGCAGCCTCCTGACAGCCTCAAGTAAGACGTTAAAGCGATCAACACCTGACATCTGTTAGCAAGGAGGCATTCTGAGGTGAAGAGCAACTAAATCTAAAGAAATCAGGTGCTTAGACCAGTTTAACTTTTTCATGAGGTGATATCCTTCCTGACACTGTAATCTTTCTTCCTGGAGTGACGCAAGACTTAAAACAAAACAACCTGTAGTCCCTCCCGTCCTCCCAGAATGCAGTATTTATCATTTAGGCAAAGAACAACAAAGAAAAATTTAAACAAAGAAAGGTTTAAAACGGAATAAAATTAATGTGAGCACTAAATTTGTTCTAATATCTAAACTGCGATTCTTAAAAGGAATTTCTTCGACGCTGCTCTAATTAGAACATAAAAAGCTATCTGAAAGAGGATGGTGAATTTTTCTGATTACTAAATGAAAGAATATTCAGAACAAACAGCTGCATTTATGAGTTCTTAACGTGCAGTTACTGAAGCTCTGAATGGTTAACAATAAGAAAGCAGAAAAGGCAAACAGCACAGTCACAGGTGAGAGATGAACACCCTGAAAGTAGTAAACAAGTGCTTTACTTTGTCTACACATTTTTAAGGTATTAAGGAAACGCTTTATGCAAAAAGTCCAGGTTCAAAAAAGATTTTTGATCTGCTTATCAAGACTGCAAAGAGAGAAATAATTTTTTAAAGGGCTAAAGGAATATAAATGATTTTAAATTAGATATCATACATAAAACCCCAGTAAGTACTTATCACATCACCATTAGGGCTCCTCACAAAGCTATCAGTTATTTAAAACAGAATACCAAAAATCACAATTATCTGTGATGCAAAATACAATAAAACAGTAACAAGAAAACACTCCCCACATAATAATGCTTTTACCAATGGCCAATCCCCTGAATGTAAACAAAGATATAACAGCCTTTTTCCTTTTAATACACTGTTTGCTACGCTTTGCATTGTAAATCCAGTTACCTTTATATTTTTTTTCTTCTTTTTGATATTCCTGGGAACTTGACAGGACTTGAAAGTTTGCTTTTGCATGGCCTGGCTGGAAAATCGTGCTAGTCCAAGCTGAAGCATGCCGACACTGTGAGAGTTGCTGTCCACTCCTCTGGATACCATCACTTTTGGAGAGCCTTTTCCTAAACAAATCGCTTTCTGCTATGCCCACTATATTCCACTTCTGATTTATTTCAGGAGGGTGAATCAGTCTGTGCCATGACAAGAGGCCACTTTCTGGATGACTGGGAAATACCATTGGGCTACAAACCGTTGGCATTGCCAGAATCCTGCTCAGGTGTGGAGTTTTGGAAAGCAAGTGCCTCCCCAGCAATCCTGCCGCCGTGGTACTCCCATCCACTTGGCTGCACCGGTGCGATGCAGAGCCTTTCAGCCATGCCCATTCAGCCACCATAGTTCCCCTTCGGTACAATTAAATATAAAACATTCCCATCTGTGAAGCCTAAACAAGCAGGCAGATCTACGTGGGCTAACACTAGATGTAACTTTCACAACTCCACAACCATGACACGAGCCCCCAGGCAAGTTACCACCAATTTATTGCCCTGCTCATATGATCATTTGAGGTCTTGTAGGTCGAGGCTGGTCGTGAACAATTTTCAGATACTTAAAACACAAAACATCACGGATTCAGCCTTGTTTGACTTTGCTCTTATCGTAGGCTGACCTGAGGGACACTCTGTTACCTAAGTGTGACATTCTTATGTGGGCATGCTTAGCAGTTCCGCTTTTGCTACCTACTGCCTTTCTCTAGTTGTGGTCGCGCTGGAGTACCAGACACTAATTTTATCACAGGAGTTCAGACATGTGGGTCCAGTGTCAGTCAGAAAAGAGACTAAAGCAGCATGACCTGACCTAGTTGGTCAAAATACTTATGTGAATTTATTTATCCCTTCATATAGAAGAAACTGAGATACTACTACCAGATAAATCCGTAAAGATAAATATAACCCATTTTCTATTTTGGGGAAGCAAAATTATATGCTATAGGAATTATACACTTAAAGAAATTATTTTATACTATATGCATCAAAATTCAAATTCAAGATAGCTTTCTAACTTGCATCTAGAAAATAGCAAATTCCGGATATTTAATAACTGATATTCACTGTGGTTTTAATCACAGTTATATTCTGCTATTTCATTGGATCTAAGAGTTAATTTCACACATATTTCACTTCACAAAGTCATTCATATACATTTTAAAAATATGTGCATGCTAAACCAGTAATTTCCTGATAACAATGTTTACAAGTAACTTTGGATTTCAGTTACCAGATCTATCATACTATTCCTATTTTTGAAAGATTTGTCCTAAGAGTTCTGTTAAGTTGAACACTACCAATACAGGACATATTTAGTTACGGTTAGTATTCAATTCTGGTATTCTATATTAACCCCTGCACACATTTATAGCACTGCTCAGTGTATTGGTTAGTTTAAGTGTATATTCATACTTTTTTTCCTGCTGGGAGCATAAGCTCACCTGATATTTTAAGTTTAAGGTCTGCTCCTTCCACCCACTGTATCTCAGTTGGATTTCAATAGCACGACTTCGTATGAGACACTATCAGGCATCACAGAACTCAGTGCTTAAGACACGTCCAGACAACGACTGAATTTGACCGTACTCACTTTCTTCTGGATCTACAGATCTGATCTCAGTACAGACTTGTTTTTCTTAGCAAAATTAAAGACTGACTTTAAATGCAGGCAATATGGTAAGAGTATATCACTTGTAGGAGGATAACTAAATTTAAAATAGAATAGTGAATGCAACCCAGAAAATAATAATCAATTAAAAACAACATACTTTTTTTTTTTCATACTTTTAACACTTTTCTGTCTTCTAGACTCCATAATAAGCTCAGACTCAGACACAAAGATTGGATTATTCCGGTAAGATCCCCCAGGAGCTGCACAGAATTTCCTGTAAGATCTGTATCTAACTTGGCCATTTCTTGGCACGGAGAAGAACCATGCCCTGTAACCCACCCTTTTACAGCCAATGGGTAACCTCAGATAAGGGATCCTTCAACACAGTGTTACTTTTCTCATTTTCCATCATGTTCTAATTATCTCCCTGCAGAATTAATGCTGTATCTTTATGTAAATCTAGGAGAGGAGCACGCACAATGTATATATAATAGACAGTTCTATAATTCACTCATAAATAGATATTTCTATGCTTTGTGAGATCCTCAGAAAGACCACTGACCCCACCAACTCCTCCACCTTGTTAAAAAAAATTAGTTATATCCTCTGTTACTCAGTTGTTGCTATTGTAACTGGAAATTAGATCAATGATTCATAACCCAGGCTGTTCAATCTTGTTGGGCAAAATTTCCAACATCTTTTTCTCTACTTTACCTTTGTTATTAAAGACCATCTTTGCTGTCTTTTAACCTGTATTATGAGGCTTTGCCCTACCTTTGATTTGAATTCAAAAACACATGCTCATCACAATGGTAAATCTTTCCTAAGGATTCAAAGAGGACGTCATACAAGACTTACATATTTTTCAATACATCAAGAAACTCTAAAGCCCTCCTTAGCTTAAAAAGAAAATTAAAACAAGTTTGCCAATTTCTGTGTTTGCAAGTATCTCTGGGATTTTTCAAATTGACACATTTCAACTATGAAAATAAACGGATTATGTTACAGCTCCCATCGTTCAGAATTTGCCTAGGCAGTTTCCCAAAGGCTAACCCATTTCAAACTGCTTTGTCCATTCTTTTCCTTTTAGCTTCCTCTGAAATCTGTCTCACTATTTTGACTCCTATGTTAGCTACAGTTTATTTAATTTTACAAGCCTCTATTGTGTTTGACAAATTCTCCCCAGTCATCAGGGATGTTCTACATTCAAATTTCACCAAATGAAGAGTAAGCAGTAAGGAACTAGAACTGAGGGATCTCATATTCTATCTCCTTTTCCTATACTTCTGTGGTGCAGAAGCTATGCGTGTCCTAATTTACCATTTAGCTTATTAAATTGTTAAATTGCAATTTCCTACAGGACTGCATTATATATTCTACTACTTCCACATATCTTGCCTGATTTTGTCTAAAGTTGTGTTTTGGTTTTTTGTTCGTTTGTTTGTTGTCTTGCAACAGAGGGCAGTTTAGAGCTTCTACATCTGATGCTGATTTTGTCAAACCAAAGCTTTTTGTAAAGGATGATAATGTAATTTTGTAAGAGCTCCCTAACAGTATGAGAATCATTGCTTTCCCTGCCCCTTGCCACTTTTAAAATGGCCTTAATCAAGGTAGAAAGCAGCACAGCCTACTGGGATGAATCACAACTAAAACCACAGGCCCTATTTCAGAGTGAAGGGAGACTAATAAGAAGGGCCTAGAGCTCTTCTTTTCTAGGGTAGTAAAGGAATCATCAAGTAGTTTCAGAGGTAGAAAAGCAGCATATCTTAGCAATAATCAGCATATGAGGAGTCAACAGTTCAAAAAATTTTCTCAAGATCCCATCGGTGTTTTTAAAGGTAAGTTTGTTTTGCAGAAGCAAAATTGTAACAGATGAAGGGCCTGCTGAGCTGAACAAGTACAGGTTGGAAGAATTCCTCAGAAATTATTTACTGCAGGCCAAGATAAAGAAACCTAATGGGTGAATGTAAAGGTTGGTCTGTTCACAGCTAGGCAGCGTTGTCTGAATGACAATACATAATGCACTATGAAAACAGTGAAACAATTCATTTCTTTCCATCTACTACTCCGCTGTTATCTGTCAAGAGTTGTTTCATATTCCAAAACTGCCTCAGCTTGTAAGCATTTCAACTTGTAGTTCATCAGAATAACAGCAATAGGTGAATATACAAGTAGTCTCTGAATTGCCACTACCTTACCTGACTGGAAAACAAAAGATTGACAAAGCGATTCCTAGACAAGGGTTTATCTATTATCATATCTGAAGTCTAAAAAACTGAGCAGCAAGTGCAACAGCATGCTTGCTGTTTTTTTAAAACGTAGATGTATACAAGCATCTAAGGACATGGAAGTGGGCTGGTTGCAGGGAGATCAACTAAGGTAAATGTAATCAGGATTAGGACTAGGGGGTGCACAATAGGTTGATCAAGCAGCCTAGCTTTGTGTGGACCCAGTCCAATGGCGCTAAATGATATTTTTACCTAATGACTTAATTAAAAAAAAAAAAAGCTATGTTTAAAGGACACCACCCCTCCAGGCAAAATTGAGATTCTTACTTTGTACAAGTATTTTAAAGCTCACAGAGTAAAAAACCCAAAGGCATGCAAAATTGTCATATGTTTGTGCTGGGAATGATAAAACTGTCTGTGTCAGATGGGGCAACGGTTCCCTTTCCTCTTCTTACTGTTGGATCAGTTCACAGCACTCTCTTTCCTTTGTTCCCATTCATTCCCCTTCCTTCTCTTTTCTCCCAAATAACACTGTTACATCTTCTTTTTTTTCACCCTTACAAATACCTGAATAATTTACAATAGAGTTTCCCAACTTTTAAACTAGGTTCATACGACTCCTGAATAAGAGGAAGGATGGGGCCAGATTTTTATTCATAAATACACAAGCCATACTTCCATACAATATGCTAAGTAACTATCTGAGAACATGTGATTTTTGCCCTTTATTTTAACATGTAAGAATAAAACTATAAAAGCATACAATAAGCAACAAAGGGCTCTAACCAGAAGGTGGAATTAGTGATGCCTACTGAAACCAGCAGGCAGTTTCAGTATTTCAGGTATAGTTGTGTGTATGTCTACTCGACAAAGAAAATAGAGCAAGGATTATTTAATCCCAGATTGTTACACTGCTACTCCCTTTAGCAGTGACAGCATATAAAGAGTTTAAACGCTTCACAGTAATATGAAATACTGATACTACATACTAAATACTGAAACATTTTAGAATATGGTTTTGAATACGAAGTGTATTTCAAATATTTTCAAACAAACTTTTGGACAAATATTAAATCATTGTGAAAGAACAGTGTAGAGATACTAAAATAACTGTTGCAACATGCTCTTAGTGTGTAAGAACAGATAATATTGAGGAACTTGCACTGTGAAGTGTAATAGCTTTATCCTAGCTCTTGCGGACAGCTATCACAATGAGCTCTGCAGTGTGAACCAGTGTTGATCACATTTTAAATATGCACTGAATTTCTATTAACTATTGAAGTAGAACTAGGCATGTACTTGTCTCATCAAGAACCTGGGCTTGAAGTTACGCTCAAATTTCTGAACATAAGAAAAATTTCATCAGAGGAACGTGGCTACTCATCTGTAAACCAACAGATTTTGGTACAGAAGAATTATGTGAAAGCCTCTCCCTGGAGAAAAGAACAGGAATTCTGTACCTGAATATGGAAACTTGTGACAGCTACAGATACAGTAAAAACACTGAAAGAAACAAATAACCAAAAGCATACAGAAAAAAAGCAGTATGACACTTGGATACACAATGGAACTGGAAAACTGACATTAAGCAACAGTCATGTAGACATTAAATGTATATGGCCTTCTCCTGGCTCTGTACAACACAGGGAAGGTAGTATTTCTGGAAACAAGGCGTATCAGAACATGCCAGCCAGTGCTTGAACCACAGGGCTCGTGACAGTACTGGTCTCCAACAGCAGCCACAGGCAGATGGAAACCTGGGGCAGAGTAAGGACAAATGAACTGTATGGGAGCTCCCACTGAGAGTCACCCGACGTCCAATCACTGTTGGCCCAAGGGACTGCCTAAGTCCTGCACCCTGTCTACACACAGTAGCACCCAAGGGATCTCCCTCTGAAGTTCAATCCGGTCTCCCTCTGTGTGCATTTTCTCCGTTCACACCTCCAGCAAAGAGTTCCAGTGTCTGTCTCTTTTTTACATGCAGAACCACGCCCCTCTGTTTGTTTTGAACCAGGATTCATTTGTTGTCAAAACAGACAATGATCCGTCTCTCCAGGACTCATTTTGCAGACCACTGATTGTGTGAAAATGGGAACATTAATGATTATTACCTTCTTCATATTACATCAGGTAGTTGTTTTTGGTAATACTTGTAATTGCCTGGAAATCTACTAATTCTTTTATTGCCTGAGAGAGGAATGTATCATTTACAGATTATGGATAAAATAGCATAAAATAATTCTTTTTAAATGTGTAATTACAATGCAACCATTTGGGAAACCAAGTTGCCCTTCAACTCACTCCAACACATTTGGAAAATCTTGATATAGTCAGTACTGCTTTGGCCACAAGCCCTCAAATCCATTCATATGGTCTCTCCTCAGTCCCAATCTGGACCTTCCATCCCTGTCCACTGATGAATGGGCACTGTTGACTAACAGCAAATCCTGGGGATATGTGCACATGATTGAAGCTTTTTGGTTTTTTTTTTCACTATGAAGAAATAGTTGAAGTTACTTTACTTCTAGAATATTTAAAGAAACTTTGTATCTTGAAACAGGGCCTCCTGTTTAAGGACCATGGCATGAACAATGTTCAGTTAAAAAGAAAGGTACTAAAACTAGCAGTCTTGATAAACATATGTTTTAGAAAGACAAAACTAACAAAGAGACAGAAAAAAAAACAAAAACAAATAAAAGTTTGCCCAAATAATGCAAACTAAGGCATCTCCAGAAAGAAAGACAAAGTGGGATGTGAGGAGAGAGTTCTTTAAAACCTGAAATAAACTCAAGTTTGGTAGAAGCCTAAAATAAACGATTTCCAGACAAGTGATCACATACACAATAAAGCAGATCTGAAAGTTTGGCCCTCCTGTTTTGAAACCTGTCTTCTTTAAACATTCCCTTAAACATTCATCTTAAATTCTGTGAAATGCTGTAGCAAATCTGTTTCAAAGAACACCAGAAATGCATTTAGGGAATGTCAAAGGTTGCTGTTTTTTTGTTTTTTAAAGTGAAAATAACTGGTAAATACCTGATTGGATAGTAGCTCCCCCATCATTCATGAACAGCTTTACACTTGGCATAAAAATAAATACGTTCCTCTCTACACATCAGACTACATATAGAGGACATGTAGTGTGAGCTCTCTGGCCTGACACAGCCAGAAGAACTGAGCAGCAGTCTGCGGTTAGGCTTAAGGAGAACACAGAATGGCAGGCTGCTGCTCCGGTAGCAAGCACAGCAAACAAGTCTTTTATTTTATAGGTTAGCGGAGAAGAGTCAGAAAAAAAAAGGACCTTTATTTAATAACTATTTTAGTATGCTTTTTCCTGCAAAATTAACAAGTTACATATTGACACCATTATTCACTCCCTCTAACTGATGGCAGCAATGTAACATACACAGTTACACAGTCTGAGAATGATATTCAAAATTTCAAACACTTAATAGTCTGCTGCCATCGGAAACACGTTCAGAAAGATGAGTTAACAAAAAGGGCCATCTCTGGTTAAAATACAATTACTATAGAAATGGGCTAAGTATAATGGTGGATTATTTAAAAAATAGAAAAGGAGAAAGTATCAGGGCTAACATAATGAAACATCCTTAAGAAAATGGCTACCAGATGTTGCAAAGCTAAAATAAACGCATGTTTGCTTTCTCTGTTCACTGTGAACTTTTAACCAGACCTGGATGTTCTGAAAACTACGTGCATCTTTTCCAGAAAATAAAGCAGGTATCCATGAGTTGTAAGCACCGATCTTAAATAGCTTTAGAAACACACAGAGGCAAGATCTTCCCATTCACCTGAAGAAAAAACACTCCTTAAGAGAAGCCTTCTTTATGGCCCAGTGATGAGAAAGAAAAGCCTAACATGTTATTAGGGAATTGAATGAACACTGAAACATTACAAAATATTACACAGACAGACTACTTGCCTTTTGAAACTTCTGTATTTATACAGTACTTTTTAAAGCATATGAAACATTAAAGTTTAAAACCTAGAAGTTAAAATTAAGCCAGAATGTCTGCAACCTAGAACTTTCTAAGTGTGATATTTTTAACTGCATATTCAAAAATACGTTTCTAAGTAATAAGAGCCATCACGGAATGATTCATAGCTTCATGCAAAAACATCCCACAATATAAATCTTGTTAACCTTTTGCAAATCCCCAAATGCTCAGTACAAAGCTGCTGAATCCCAGTTTAACAAAACCTTATATTAAAGTATTTACTGTCCTTCTAAAAAGTCCATTACTTATAAGAAATAGTACACTTGAGTTAGCCGGATTTTATCATGCTCTAGTGGAAAAGAAGTGTCAGGCAGTCTTTTATCTTAAATTAAATTATCCTAGGAAAATCAGTACGGAAGTTCAGAAGAAATCATTTCACAGCTGAGGTTACTCAATAAACTATTGTCTCTCGAAATTAACAGCAAGTTTACAAGATAATTAGCATTACTGTGAAAAGACTCATGAAGAAAACACGATACATTTCCTACTCTATTATTTTCCCCAGTTCTTGGAAACTACATACAACACTCTCGGAGGCACTGCTTTTGAAATAGATTTGTTTGCATAAAGGCTGGTTGATTTTCTTCTCTAAATGAGCGACCTGTTAGAAGAAATGTTGCATAATACATTTTGCTTATTGAAAACATCGATTTTGACATTTAAATTATATTCCCTAATGTAAACACTTTATTCTATTATAACAACTCCTATCTTGATCTAACTTTACAGCTGTTACCAAATAGAACGTCGTGAATATTTGAGAGTAGAAGCACAATCTTTGGGTCTATTAAAAAAAACAAATCACACTCCAAGTAAAATCAGAGGAAAATCCTGGCCTCGGTGAAGTTAGTGAAATAGGTGCTGCAGACTTCACAAAGACCATTACTGCAGTCTTTACAATTTTCATCCACAACCAAAGGGAAAAGGAAAAGGTTTACAGTATTCTACAAATACTGTATTCCGATGTTTAGACCCTGTTCTTGAATTCCTTCTTCAGTTCTCACTCCAATAAGAGGCAGACCTGTCTCAGGGCTCGCTCTGCATCTTGGGAGAAAATGGACAAAAAGCTGCCTTCAGAGCTTGTGAGTAAATAATAACACTACAGCCAGAAGCTTCACTAGAGTGTTTGGATAGCAAGAACTTTGTTATGAACTACGCTGTACATTTGTTTGAAACTGCTGTATCATACCAAAGAGAAAACACTATTTCCAGCTTTTAAAATTTTCTATTCTGTTGTGCAAACGAATGGAAGAAAGAATGGTAGCTATTGCTGAAATAAGACTGATACTTCACATACTTACAGCTTTTTTTTCCCCAAGCATTACTCCATGAACAGTAATTGCTTGTGTCATCTGCAAAGCTGCTGTTGAACTCTGGGAGTGCTACTACCACGCAGGCATTTCCCAGTTACTTCTATTTTTTTAAAAAAAAACATGGGTCTTTTAATTCGCAAAATACATTACTGATGTTCTTTAAAAACATCAAGTTTGCTACTGCATTCATCATAAAAGAATACAAGCATTTAAAAAAAATCAAGTTTCAAAATAGGAGAACTAGCAGAATTTGCTTTGTTCCATTTATGTATGTGACCCTTGTCAGATAATTGCTTATTTTAGGGATTACCAAGCTTCAGTTTATGAGAACAGAATGTCTCTGTCTCTGATTTAGTACTCAACTGCAGGATGTACATTATGTCCAGCTCTTCCCCCTACCCAGAATAATCATTTTATCTCAGTGTTTGGCCATCATCATCTGAGTTACGGGTACATAAAAGTGCTTAGGCAACTTCTGGCACTCAGAACTGGCAGAGCTGCAGAAGCGCCCTGACAAGCAGAGTGTTTACAAAACCTGCAGGTCCCGCTCTTCACTTGTCACTTCCGATGTCATCAAGTACACAATATTAAGTACTCATTAACTCCATCTGCATTTGTGTGAACTCTAATTTGATTGCATTCTAAGAAAAAGCAAATGTGGTTTGGACTTTGTTAACTCAGTGCTTATTTTTCAGTTTATTTTTTGCTCAAAAAAAGGCACCCTGTGCATTTTTATTTTTCATTTCGTTCACTTTTAAGCAACCGCTTCTCTCTTCCATGTTATCTGTCACCTAAGTTCCCGAAACAGTTGTGGAAAACTTGAACTGTACTTAAAGCTCTAAGCACATACAAACACAGATGCGAGCAAGAAAATAATCAGCCCACTAAATACTTTTTAAGTTGACAAGTCAAAATATGCAGAATATTCTTCCTATGGCAACCGCAAAAAGGAGTAAAGCTTCAGCTTTGTTACCAAGGGCCAAATTACACAATCTTCTATCAGAAAAGGTTCTGTAGATTGCACAAGGAACTGGAGGTTTTGGGGCAGTGCCTAGGAGAAAAATCCTTACTGCAATAAAAAATGTTACATGGGCCGAGCAATTATCTGTCAAAAATCAGGATTATACAGCCCATTATTTTATGCAGCTGGTTTCATTTTGGATGTGATTTTTCTCTCGTACTGCAGTAACAAAATCTAAGCTTTCCTTTTCATCCATTAGGGAAGGAGTCCTGTCTGGCTTTGGAGGGTGCTATTTATGCGGTTTTTATAGTTTGAAAGCTTTTTTATTTCAACGATGCTTCTTTTCACATTCACTCTCATGTAGGAAATTTCATTCGTATAATGAGAAACAGAAAATACAAACTGCTCATAATGAAAAGTGCTGGACATCTAGCGCTGTACCAACAGCCATTTTCTACAATTAATTTTTTTTTTCCACACCACGACTATTTTCTTTGCATATATTGGTTCTACCCGCTTCCTTCTAATGAAATGCAGGCTCTTCTAATTACTCTCCGAATTTCTTCTGTGAGCTTAACAGACCTGCCCTGCTACGGTGAAGTCCAGAGGACAGCTCTGGTCTGACAGTGGGACAACCCTCTGCATAACCCTACCCCAAAGGAAGATACACCCCAAACCGGTACAGTGAAGATAAAGAAGGTACACTGCATTTCCGTCCCTGCCTTTTGCCACCACACAGCATCACAAGCTAATTGCTCCCTCTCTAAAGCCATAGCAAATTCAAGCCCTGCAGCAAAAGGTAAAAAAAACATAACATGGGACAGAAGAGAGTACGTGACAGAACTGACAAGACTGAGTTACAAGTCAATGCTGCCCATTGTTCCTGAAATAGGTATTTGCTAAATGAAATTGCTCTGACAGTAAGGATACCAATTCCCTCCAACCCTTACATGGTGTGATGCTAACCCTGAGCCTGGCACACCTACCACAGGTCAGGTAACTTGACTCCACCAAAAGCCTCAGCACCATCTGCTTCCAACTTATATTCATCCATGCCTAAATTCTCATTCAAAAAGCAGCAAAGACGCCATAAAAACAGAAGTCAAATATCATCTTTGCATGTTTTCAAATAATTCATTTTACTACGAAAACATGCATTTAAATAATATTTTTTTTGCCATAGATTTTACTCTCCTTCTCATATCTACAACCCAAAACTCGAAAGACCAACGCAACTGATGAATAAAAGCTGTTAGCATTTTCTGGTCAGTACAAAAGGACAGGAATGGAAAGGATATTCCATCTGCTCAGCCAGTAAAAATAAGCTATTCCTTGAATAGGAATTCAGCCTTGTTTGTGATGAGTTTCTCCATGTAGCACATACTGCATTTTACAAACAGCCTTCAGAGGTCCCGACTACACATATTCCAAGAGACAAATGCCATTGACAAACAGCATCAGCAGAACATTTTCTTTTCTTGTGCGAAAAATAAAACATAGCCCAGAAGTTTTAACTTCTCTGTATGACGTCCATGTAATAACTGCATCTTTGCAGACATGTTGTTCTTGGAATAGAAAATATGAATTTTTTAATCATGATTCATGCATAGCCTTCAAATGCTTTACAACTGACAGGGGCAAGAAGGTAAAGAGGACTTAAAATGGTTAATGGCCATTTCACTTTGGATCTTCTGCCCACCGGCAGACCTGGTCAATTAGTACCTAAAGAGTAATCGGTAATCTGTAAAACCAATTTGACTGTATCACTTTGAATGTCAGAAGACACAGTCCTGTTACAAAATAACTTCTGCCAATATACTCAGCAGAAACTGTCATTGTACTAGCGGCTTCAGCAGAAAAGTTGAAGTTTGACTGTTTGTTTACAACAAAACAAAAGTTGGCTGCTGAAGGAAAACAGAGGAGGAGAAGAGTGCCAGGGAAAAGACACTGGGGAAGATCGCTGTGTCCCACAACTCTCTGCTCTGGGTGGAAAACCTTAAATTCCCAGCATTCCCAGCAATACATTGAGAACTTGCGAAGCACTATCTTGCAGTAAATACTGAATAATAACAACTCCAGCAAAGAGGGAAATATTGTATATATGCTCCTATGGAATATAATTACCTGACATACTGCTGAGAGTTACAGATACGTAATCATTCTCGTTCTTCTTCTGTCACCACCGCCACCTGACAAGAAAAAGAAAAAAATCCCACATGTAATACATCCACAGTGCAAATCTGCAGAACACAGTTAGCATTTGAACAGAATGGAATATTTTGCATCTTGAATACCATGCCAAAGCCCAGCAGACTGGAGGAGCTGTGGGTAACTGCGCTTCAGAAGCAACGTCAGAATGCTGACAGTGGCAGAAAAAAATGCTTCTGCCCCTTTGTGGAACGCTCTCCCCTGATTTTTTGTAGAAGTTCTCTAGGATTAATATGTAACTTTAGAAACCGTAAGAAAAAATATTGTGTTCCTGATGACACACGCAGATTATTTTCATGTTTAGTAACAACAGAGGATTCAAAGGAATTACAAGTTCTCTGCCTACAGTTACACTGATTCTTCTTCATGTCATTTGAAACACAGAAACCCGTTAACTTTCACAAAGTTTTGAGATACACATTAGTCATTTTACTTGTTTGGTAGAAAGGTAGCTTACCTGTACTCATAACATTCTAAAAATATTTTTTAAGTGATTTTTAACCCTTATTTTAGCGCTGCAGAGAAACTGTGATTCTGAATGAAACACGCCAGCAAGACAATGCTTAAGGACTGCGCTCATAGCTGCACTTCGGTGACAATGTATGGATCCAGGTTATCCTCAAATGTGTTTTCTGATGGCCAGAAATGAGAAATGTCTCCTTGGTAGGAATAAACAGTGCTCTGCTTTTTCCTATTGATACATAAATCATCATACAATGCAGTGCTGATGTTCTGAGAACCCTCCTGAGGTTTCATGTAGGTCACTCCGAAAGTAAAGCTTCCCATTTACTTCCATGGAAACTACAACAAACTGCACAATACCACTATTTGACAGAACAGATTCTCAGCTACAAAACACTGTTTTTCAACATACGTGTGAACGTGGCTTGTATATCACAGCTGAAATGCACCACCCACCATCTCATTGTATTCATATCCACTGTTTGGTCTCTGTAAATGTTCAGCAAGTGCCGATGAATGTCAATTTGTGCCATTTTTGTCACATGGAAGAATTCAGTTCCACACCTCTGCTTCATCTGCACTCCCATGTCAGACACCATTCTCTCAGAATGCCCCTCTGCTGCCATCTGTGACACGGCAACAACACGTAACAGAATTCTGGTGGGATGGTTCAGCCTCTACTGCCATACCACCACCATCTGACCCTGATGTCATGGGCCAGCATAACAAAATGGTATTATTTTTGGAGCAGCCCTCAGAGAACTGCAGCAGTAAGGAACCGGATTTGTTGCCTGAAAGTAATGGTTTTAATATTTAGAATCGTAAAATCGGTTGAGTTGGAAAGGACCTTTAAATGCCATCTAGCACAACTCCCCTGCAATGAACAGTGACACCTACAGTTAGATCGGAGTGCTCAGAGCCCTGTCCAGCCTGACCTAGACTGTCTCCAGGGACAGGGCATCTACCACCTCCCTGAGCAACCTGTTCCAGAGCTTCACTACCCTTAGCGCAAAAAAAACCTCTTCCTTAAGTCCAATCTAAATCTTCCCTATTCTAGTTTGAAACCATTTTCCTTTGTCCTATCACAACAGACTGTGATAAAGAGTCCGTCCCCTTCTTTCTTACATCCCCCCTTTAGATACTGAGAGGTTGTTCTCAGGTATCCCCAGAGCCTTCTCTTCTCCAGGCTGAACAGCCCCAGCTCTCTCAGCCTGTCCTCATAGAGGTGGATCATTTTTGTGGCCTACCTCTAGACACACTCTGACAGGTCCACATCTCTCCTGTACTAAGGACTCCACGTCTGGATGCAGTACTCCAGGTGAGGTCTCACCAGTGCCGAGTAGAAGGGCAGGATCACCTCCCTCGACCTGCTGATCATGCTTCTTTTGATACAGCACAGGACACAGCTGGCTTTCTGGGTTGCGAGGATGCATTGCTGGCTCATGTCCAGCTTGCCATCCATTAGTATCTCAAAGTCCTTTCCAGCAGGGTTGTGCTCAAGCCTTTCATCCCTCAGCTTGTACTGACAGTGGGGAGTTGCTGCGACCCAGCTGCAAGACCTTGCACTTGGATCTGTTGATCCAAGTTGATCTGTCCCAGTACTGACCTCTGAGGGACACCACTCGTCATTGATATCTATCTGAGATCTCCAATTTAGACTGTCTTTTCCTTTCCTATGTGCATATATACATACTGACAGTAATACTAACTACGGTCCTTTTCTGCTTGGCAGCAAAGACCAAAGCCCTGCGAGCCAATTTTCTAACAGGAGAGAAAATCACAGATAGCAGCCACAGCACCTTTGTTCAGCAGCACCTGCATTTACACCAGCCACACCACTTTTCAGAGGTTTCTCAGGCAGCATGCCCTCATTCAGACATCTCAGTGCCAATCAGGCAGCTTCATTTGATTTTTCAAGAAAGATGTAGATGTGGCTTCGGGGGATATGGTTCAGTGGGCATAGTAGGAATGGGTCAGTGGTTGGATTACATGAGCTTAGTGGTCATTTCCAACCTTAATGATTCTATGGTTCCTGCTAGCTTTGTAGTTTTAGGACCAATGATCCAACCTCCACAGAGACAACACTCCAGGCATTATTCCAGAACAGACGAAAGATTTCCTTAGATTTTTTTAACATGAAATCCTGGGCCCCACTGAGCAAAACTGACCCCACTAATGCCAATGTAAAACTAGCAAGGTATCGCAGTCAACTTTTATCAGCAGAAAAAAGCGTATCATTTCATGTTGGCATACAAGCGACATTTAATACGGGAAGTAGAATTCCTCTTTGCTTATCTTGATCAGTACTTTAACAAACCTCCCTTTGGTCCTTGTTTATTTCTCTCCTCACACTCAGCACCACCATATTTCCTCTCTGCCGCTGTCCCTTCACACCAGGACCGTTTCCCTTCCCTGTCCCTGAAATAGCGTTGCACCAACAGGTGGCTGAAAGGACATCAAGTGCATCTGCTCTACTTAGGCACAGCCTACGAAACCAGAATTAGAAAGCAGGTGAACGACGGCGATCGCATGTACCACATAATTAATGTATCTGGGACGCAGCCTGCCGGTTTCACCTCAGCTCATCAGCCTCTCCTGTGCGGCCGAGCCTCCGCACAGCGGGCTTCCTCACGCACCCCCGGCCACACCGGAGCCGGCCCGGCCCCGCGGCGCAGTACTGTGGCGCCCCCTGGCGGCCACGCGGGAGCAGCCCGCAGCCCCCCCCCCCCGTGCCGGCGGGCTCAGACCTCATCCCGCGCCCCCAGTCCCGCTCTGCGCAACCCCGACGGGTTTTCTTTTTTTTCACTATTCTCCCCCCAACGCAATTCGGCCCTCTGAATTAACAGCTCTCTTATCGTCTCTGTAACATTTTCCCTATCTCTTCCATCACTTCATGCCTTATTACATTAATTGGGCAGATCTGGTAAACCTTCAAGGTAAATTAATTGCTGCTCATAGATTCAGCATTGCTCCATGATTCAAACAAACAAACAAACAAACAAACAAACAAACCAACCAAGCAACAACAGCAACAAACAAATAAAAAAACCCACAAACCTTCATGTTCGCTGTGTTTGTAAAGCAAGTGCAAAGTGAAACCTATGGAAAGTTTTACAGCAGAAACTGCTAAAATGTCCTCCAGCATACATGCTGTAATGTGTTCTTATCTCCTTGTCTTTTCTTCCACAGAAACTACTCAAGACTCCATCTGAGCTCTTCTCTGAAAGACAGCATCTCCTTCAGCTCTCAGGGGAAAAGCAAACACTCTGCTTGGTACTTGCCATGTACAAACAGCACCACCAGAGGCAACAAGAGTCTTCTTTGCTACTGACATCTCATGGAACTTCATAATCCTCTACAGTCTGTCAGTCAAAAGAGTAAAGGGGATACAAATTTAGCTCAGGCCTCCAACTATAATCAGCCTCTGCCCCATTCCATGTCATGGGACCCCAGGAACCTCAACAATAAACCAGTTCCCAGAATTTAATCGTGGTTTGGTGACTCACTGACACAAAAGCACTCTTGAAGTAAACAATTCAGTGTTTTATTCTGCCCCTCCTGTAAATAATTAGCTACTAATCCTAAAATTATTAGTTTTGCACCAATCTATTAAAAATAGAGAGGAAGAAAAGGAGAAATACAGAATTCCTCAATGAGCTCTGTATAAAGCGAAAAATTTGAGCCCTGCTGGGAGCTCTGCCATTTCCCTCACGGGACCAGGATTTGGCATGGAGGCCGTTGCCACTTGTGTAAAAAGTCTAATTACAAAACTACTGTAGGAAAAGACAGTCCTTTGTTTAAAGCACTATACCAACACATTTGGCTTTGGCACAGCCTTCCCACATCCCACAGCTCGAAATGGAGAGTGCAGATCCTTTTTTGTCTATTGTTTATGATTAAAATATTCCTCCATTGTGGTATCCAAAACCTGGGCTGCCCTCAGAGGGCCCGGCCCGGCATGCTGCTCTATGTAAGCAGGTGGATAGGCCACATCTATGTTAATTACAGCAGTCGCCCCTTGCAGGCATCAATGTGGAAGGCAGTGGTGGAAATCATATTCTTTTTCAGTCTGGGACTCAAGTGTCTGTGACAGGACGCAAGTGGGAAGGAGGCAGATGAGTCACCACAACAGGCCAGTAATATCAGGGAGTCTTTGCAAACTTTGCAGATTACGTTTTTCTCTTGCCAGAAGTGACACAACTTTTATGTGGGAGCTTTGCTACCATCAGAGCAGCATTCATTAGATTATCCTTTATGTGCTGAGCACTTGCCTGCTCACAAGGAGCTAGCCAAGGTCTCATGGTTCTGAGTCATGGCTACCAAGCAGGCAGGAGGAGTTCCAGAGGCTGCCTCAGCACCCCATGAGCCCCGGAGGCCGATCAGCAGGGCCACAGGCCAGGCACTGTGCTCCTGCTCAATCCCCAAATCAAAGAATACCCATCTTTGGGATCTTCTCCTCTGGCCTGTAAAGGTCATACTTGGAATTAATTCTCAGGCTTTGGTCTCCAATCCAGCAATGGCATCAAGCCATACTGCAAATCATTGCACTTACTTTCTTTTCCCATAATGAAAGGTGATTAACCAATTAACACTAATCACTGTGGCTAAGCATTCTCCCACTCTCACCAAGCACCTCCTCCTCCATACAAACACATTGCATTAACCAGTGAGCACATAAAAGGGCTGCATCCTTACTCCATCACCTCAGATGCAGACAGTGACTGCCTCTCTCTGCTGGGCCATAGGCACAGTAACACCAACGGGGAATCCTGATCCCTGTGCACATCACAAACCATGTGCTGCTTGGCAAGCCTCAGACCTCCTTTCCATGTGGTCCCTTCTACTGGGTCAAGGCAATACCGGGAGATCAGCACTGTTTCTGCTCATCTCTTTTTTCAGGAGAGGTGAAAGCAGAAGCTGGAAAAAGGGATTTTTGTGTCTCTCAGAAGCACTGACAAGTCACCCAACTCCTTGCCCTCAAATGGACCATCCCTTGGTGTACCTTTTAAAAAACAGAGGGAAGACCATGGTGTGACACGGCACATTCACACAGGTCCCTTCTGTTACTGTATCCATACCACTCTGTATTTCTGACTCTTCCTAAAAGGTGAGGAACAAGGTTACAGAGCAGCACAACAGGGTACCTAAGCCCCAGAGCAATGAAAGAGGACAGGGAAAGACGAAAGGGGCAGAAAAACCATGAAGGTAAGAGGGGGTACTGATGTTATGTAGAAGAACATGGCGTGTACTTACACATGATGGTTAGAAGACAATGAGGAAATGGGAGACAGCAAGAGAAGCAGGGACTGTGAACATGGTAAACAGAATGATGAACAGCACCAACTGCTGGGAGAGAAAATAGTGCAGAGGAAGTGAGCGCTACTCCCTTCTGCAGATTCATTTTTTTCCGAAAACATCTTCAACTGACTCTTGAATCTGGAAGTTTACATTGAAGAAAATTATAGGCAGGTGTAATAGGCAGGTGTATTTCCTCCAAAGGTTAAAAAAAAAAGAGAGAGAGAAAAGCAAATTTCTAATTTCTGTCACGTTCATCCAATTTTTTGGAAGCCAGCTGTGGTATTTTTTGGAGGCAGCACTAGTTCAGCACCTGAGGGCAGTGGGCCGATCACACAGACACAAGACCAGGCCTTACTTTTGGTAAAAACAGTGAGAAAACCAGCCAGCAAAGGGAGAACGAAACCCCTGCTAAACCTCAAATATCTAAGCAATAACATGAGTAATGGCCAAAGGCAGTACATTTAGCATCCTGACCTGTATGAGGATATGACAAAGGACATCAGAGCCTTTGTGGGGACATGCTCATTAAGTGAAAAATTCGAACTAGCAATGCCACTTCAGAGAAATGACCAGGTAGCCTCTAGGCTGTGTTAGTGCCAAACTGAACTTTTAAATATTTTCAATACTTAGCAGGAAAGCAAAATCACTATTTTTGGAGCATGTTAATACAGAGAATTTTGTACTAACACATATACAGTGGAGACTGTACTAGGCCACGTCTTACGGAACATGATACATATATTATGAGCAAGCTGTATAAAATACACTGAACAACTGGGAATGACATGAAAAATAAAAATCTGTGTAGTTTGAGATACATTTAATGAAAAGCCCCCATCAGAACTGGCTTGTAGGCACAATCTCAGCAGCAGGCTGACTCATGCTTTTTATTGCTAGCTCAGTTCAACCCACAAGGACATAAAGTGCTATAAAGAACAAAATCAAAAATGAAGTACATTATCCATATAAACATTTGCAGGCTGTCCTGAAATGCTTAATCAAAAGGCAAGGAACTACTGAGTTTTCTGATATGAACATTCAGTAGTTCTGCATGATCCTTTTCTCCTCACACAGACCTCACAGCTGCTCAGATTTGTTACCTCTCAGGCCCAGAATCTCCTGTTTTAACTCGCTTCTTGAACACTCCAAAAATTGCAGAGCACTAACAAGTCAAGATTATAAAAGCTCTGCAATAGTCAGGATCAGACCATAATATGGTATGTGCTCAGCGCTGGGCAGGCTTCAGCAGCTATTTTACAGCATAAAAGCCAGAAAATTATTATATGCAGGCAATGAGCCTGATAAGTTATAATTGTAACCTCAGTGTTTTACAGGTTTTTGAAGGCACTTGGGCTTCAGTGAGCAGAACTGTGGGATGAACATGTTAATTCAATGGATGAAATCGTTCCTCCTATAGTCCAGCACCAGTGGGACCTCAGGACTGTTAAACCCTTTGCAGTACAGGTGGAATGATAAAGCCATTGCGCTGAACATTACCTAAAGGAAATGGAGGTGCCCCCGGAGGTGTTCAAGGCCAGGCTGGATGGGGCCCTGGATGACCTGATCTAGCATCTGATCGAGAAGCTGACAACCCTGCCCATGGCAGGGGGTTGGAACTAGATGATTTTGAGGTCCCTTCCAACCCAAGCCTACCTACGATTCTATGATCACAAAATGCAGTACTGCAGGTAAATACTGTTTTTATGGCTTCAACACAGCTTCAAGTCTTACTGTATTTAAGTAAATGTATCCTTCTATAAAACAACAGAAAATACAGGAATTATTTTTGCATTGGCAAAAAAGGAAGCTGCAGAATGGTGTTAGTAATGCAAGGAGCTCCCCAGCAGTCAGACCACAGCAGAACAGCAGTCTCATAAGAGTCATCAAAATGCATCATCAAAACAACACAGGAGAATAGTGCAGCGTTACCTTTAAACCACTTAGCCATCAAGCAGAAAAATGTGTATGCGATGCTTCCCTCAGTCTGTACTTACAGAAATGGAACATCATCTCACTCACAGTTTCTCCACCATTTGTAATTGATCAACACGTAGAGCCACTGCAATGGCTCCCTACAACGCATACACCCAAATAAATCTGCGTATAATCTGTTTAGGACTGCATCAGAGCAGGGAGTGCAGCCTCCTCTTTGCTTTACGTCAAGTCTGGCAGAGATGTCAGCAATCTCACTACTTCACGTCACTTTGGCCTACTGCATGTGTACACAGGAGGGCATGCGAGGAGCACAGAACTGGCAGCAGTTCTCCAGCCACTAGTCTGATAACCAGTGCTATGCTTTCGCAAACCAGCTCTCTTACAGCTTAGCTCTTCTTGCAGGAGCTCTGTCTCTGACAAGGTTGTCAGCAATGAAGTTGCATGAATGTCTTCATATAGCATATAGGAATTACACACAGCACAAACACCCTGCGCTCACTTTTGCTGCTGTTTGCAGTGGGGGTGACGAAGACCTAGTATGACAGGCACTGAACTGTGAAAGTTTGAGGGAAAAAAGAAAGCATTTGGAGCATCAGTGCCAAATATTTCATGTGGGTCTTCCTAATATGAAGTGGTACAGTGAAGGCCATAACAGAGCTGCAAAAGCTGATCCATAACTGCATATAAGGAGACATTTATCTGGAGAGATTGCCTTAACTCAGAAAGACCTTTGCAAACTTGCATAAACATCTAAGTGAGCAAGGATCCTGGAGGGCTACTGATGACAGAAAAGTAAACGAGATTGCAAAAAAGGTCTCATATTTAAGTGATTATTCCTCTGCTTTTTGAAGAGCCTTAGAGACACTTCATGGCTTATGTGTTTGTTCTCCTGTGCATGGGATTTTCATTCAGACAACAGCTTTGACGTAAAGCTTTTCTTCTTTTTCTGTTTTGTTCCGTCAGCTCAGGAAATACTAGCTCTCACCAAAATTTCAACAAGACAATTTATCTTTGATGCTAATTTCTCCTATTACTCATTTTGAAGCATCTATTACATGGCTGTCTTGAGTTACCCAGCAAACTTCCACAACCAGTTAACTGAAGATAAGCCCAAAGATACTGAATTTTGAAGACTTTTGTTGAAACCGGTGATTTTCCACCATCAACATGACGGTAGTTAAGAAAAAAGTTCTCTAAATGTCAGGAGGGAAGGGACCTCAATGAATTTTGTTAACAAAAATGGATTTTGTCAATGCATCATATATGCACTGTGCCTAAAAAATAAAATAATAAAATCACTGAAGCAGAAATGAGTATATTGCAAACTACAAATGTCACTCTCCTGAATGGGGATAAGCATTATCCTCAAGACTAGTAATGGCATTTGTCTGGGCTATTTCAGGGGTTCAGATATGAACAGCAGAATTAATGCAGCTCTATGCTTTCTGTTTTTCTTAACGACAGCTTCAGAGGGTTCTTAATTTCTAAAAGAAATTCTGGATACTGTAAAAATCATTGCCTGTATTGCACTCCTTGAGTTACAGTGTGCAAATATACAGAACTTTGCAGAAACCTTTGGAAAAGAGATCAGAGATGCAGGTACAGATATAGGTTTAGCCCCACTGGGGTTTGCATATTGCACTATTTGAGTTTCCAAACCCAAATCCATTTGTCCTAAAAACTGATAGCCAAATTGCAAAAACCATTGAGTTCTGAAATGTTCAACATGGATTCCAGACCTGAAATGTATGGCTTAAATTCAATTATAACTGGAGACAACCATAAAGAATCTTATTTCCAACAAAATGAAGGTAACAGATGAGAACAAGTTAGCTGTTTTCTGAAATACAGGGAGATAAGGACAAGCTAAAAATCTACCCAGATCATTTCCCAATCTCTTAAGTAAAATCAGTGGTCCTGGAGTGTTCATCTGCCACTGCAGTAGGAGCTCAAAAGAAGCGGGCATTAGACAGAAGCTGAAAGTATGCTCTGTGCCTGAAGAGGATTGTGCATCTGTGGACATGGGCGTTCAGGCCTCATGTCAAGCAGCAAGGCATGGTAGATGCACAAAAAAGTATCAATTACAGAAAAAGATTGACAGACAAAGTTAAAAGATTGAGGGGCCGGACTGAAATATCAGTTCATAGTTAACTACAGCTTGGCAGGAAAGTGAGCACAAGATAACCCTGTTCAAAAGAGAGCAAGGGTTGATGGAAGAATGAGACTTATGGGAAACTCAGTTAACATGCTAATGGTTACTAGTGGACATGTAATTAGGTTAGAAGGCAGCTATATTTAAAAAGTATTCCTGCCTGGTTTAAATTGATATTTTGAAATTGAGAAGGCCATATTGCTATTTCTGAGGTTTACCCAAAGCTTATTTTTCAAAAGAAAAATTCCATGACTTCAGTAACAATTAGACTCAAGTTGGAGAAACTTTTCTGCAAACATTCCCTCTGAAATTTCACAACACAAAACACATGTTTTATACATACATAAATATATTTGTAATTATTATAGATAAATAGTTTCAAGTTACCTGGCAATAAGTTGGTGGTCATAAAATATGACAATATTAAAACTATATAAATGCCCATTTACTTACTTATGGTTCTGGGCAGAGGAAAGTCGTGGACAGAAAGAGTAACACTTGTGAAAACGAAATAAAAGCTCTTATTTTGCAGATTTTAACAGAATACCATTTGCATCCTCTATACTAGGGTGCAGCATTGCATGAAGTTAACTGATTTCAGCTGAGAATTTTCACAGGTCAGAAGTTACCCTGTTCAAAGTCCTGTCCCTTTTTATCCTCACTTTTTGAGAACAAACACATTATGGCACCTTCCCAACTAAATAATTCACTCATTTAAATCAGGTAGTTCCTCATGAGGTGTGCTCTAATCCCTACCATTCTTCATACCATTTTTATTGACTTCACCAGGGCCTCCGTGTGGACAGCAGGGCTACTAATGCCGCCTCACCTCTGAGAAGCATATCTCCTAGCATATATCCTAGCACGGAGCAGAAGCATTATGGATGCAAACCTACTTTCGGGTACAGACTGGAAACAAATCACACCGCCTCAGTGCTAACAATGGCCTTTCAGTATGTCTGATAAAACAGTGATATTTTTTTAAGCCTATATTCTTGTTTGCTGCCTCATTTACAGCTAACAATAGTAGAATCAGGCCCAGAAATTAAAAGAAAAAGTTTAATTGCTGATGATTTCGCTATCTGTCCCAAGCAAACAACAAAAGTCCACAACCTTTTAACCTTTTCCATCCTATTTGCTAATTACTTATTTTGTAATTAACCCATTATGCATCTGTCATTGTATTTTAAATTAAATCACTTTAATTGCTAGTAAGTAGGGTCTATTTAGTTCCTGGTACTGTTGCATGGGGTCATGAATGGGGAGCTGTTGAAACACTGAGTTACAGGTGGCTCTCTGCAAAACTGCTGAAGTTGCTTAAGATAAAGACGAGTTAAGCTGCTTTCCTTAGGTGATTTGATTTTAATGTCTACTGGCATATTTCTAGAGGAGAAAAGTTTACTGTGAATACTACTTTTATTCATTGTATATAAATCACATTGGGCACTTTTTTGATGAAGAAAAAAAGGAAAAGTAAGTAAAATATGAATCATGATAACTTTTTTTAGTATTTAGATTCTCGTATGCCAAAGAAAGACAGTAAAGAATGCATGTGGTATGTTCTATAGAATGGTGATATCCATGAGTAAGGTCAGTCTTCCCTTTAACGCTAACCAAAGTCAAGAACCTAGTGCCAATGCCTTGGATATGAGAATATATTTCCAGCAAGAATTGAAGCCCACACCTTTGCTAAGAAAGCATTTGTTTGACTTGTAGTTACATTTAGGTAAATTAAGTCCACATAAATGAAAGCTGTCCAATTTCATAAGCTCCACAACCCATGTAGACTTTGTTCTGAGAATTCATTGACAGTATTAGAATCCATGATTAGCTGAGATGTTAAACATTTGCCAGCTCCTACGAGAATAAAGTGCATGAAAAGGAGTATAACCTGTATAACCTTTCCAAAAGGCAATCTCTGTCCAGTGAGGAAGCTGCAATTAAACCTTTCAGCTTGCTAAGTCATCTCTGCATTTTTACCACTGACTCTCTCAAAACATGGTGCATGGCTGGGAGGTTCTGGTACATGTGCAACATTTTGTTGCTGCCAAATGTGTACTGCTGCACCCATTCTGATGAGCAACTTCCCATCTCCATGGGCAGTACACGAGGCTTGCCTACTCATGCCCCTTTCCTCATCATTGTGCCATACTTCAGCAGAGCAACCCATCTCAACATTCCCACTGCTAGCACTGCAAGACCAAACTTACAGGTGCAGGGGAAGAAGGTTAGGTACAGCAGAACGATGCAGAGGGGAACAGGAAGCAAAGTGGTGACTTTCAGACTTTGAATGAGGAGCCTTTGGAGAACCTTCAGCGCATTACAGCCTGTCAGAGAGACACCATCAAAAGCTCAGTAAATGGATAAATTTGTTGTACAAAGCCAAATGATGACATCAGAAAGCTTATAATTGATTAGAAAAGGGGAACAGGGGCAAAGATGCATCCATGGAATTAAATTACAAACCAGGTATACCTGACAGCTCCATTCTGAATATGCTTAATATATCGTATGACTCATCTTGAGATGGTGAGGATCTCAGCAGGCATTCTAGAAGTTTAGACCAATACAGAAAACCCAAATTATGGAAGACAGTGACTTGAGAAGCATACAGCTCTGAGGGCGGCCTGTGTGTAGGTGTAGAGACAGACTCATGCTGGAGAGAACCCAAAAACAGGCCTAAGCCTATGGGGAAAGAATGAGGCAGGGGAAATACAGTTGTGAAGCTGTATTCTGCACCATTTTGCTTGAGGTTTGAGGTGGACATTTGTACCTCTTTTGCTTTTCTTGGTTTGCCAGCCATTGGCTTGGTATCCTCAAATCTTTCCAGTTTCACCATCATCTGCATTCAGCCCCTATAAGAGGTAATGCGCTGGGACCTCAGGAACTTATTTATCAAAGCAGTAATGTTACAGTTCCTCAAAGGGCAGGGGGAGATATATATGGAAACAGTATTCTCCCAGTGTCATGAGCAAAACTGTGGTATGAGCAGACACACTAAAAGTTACATGGGGGAAAGCTCATCTTCCCATCTCATTAAGCTTATTAAATTGTTAATACTACACTGCCCCAGTGCTTCATGATGGCTGTAAGACTGAGGTCACACCAGGGTACCAACCTGAGTTTCTCTGGTCTCCTGAGTTAGTGGGATTTACTATGTTTTCTTGTAAAGCACAGTGTCTTCTTCTCTACCCTCCCTCCCTGCCAGTCTTTTTCTCCTGTTTTCCATTCTGCCCTCATCTCTTCCTGTTGTAGTTTCTAGGTGCGTTTGTATGAATTTGTAGACAGGAAAACTGCATGCTGCAATTCATTCTGAAGGAAATCGGACTTATGGGCTTTCTGGCCCATAAACACCAAAGTTACAGTCCTAATTACTCAATCTTTGTCTACTGCTCTTGTGTATCTGCCATTTGAAGAACAAAGCCTCAATGAACATAGCTGCTACAAGGGGCAATCACCATTCAAAGAAAACTCCACTTTATAATACCAAACCTAGCTGACTTTCAAAGGCTTAGAAGGAAGACACTGAATCTGACCCAGTAAGGAGCCTTGAGAGCCAGGCAGTGATAAAATGGGGTGTGTGAAAAGCATATTGGACAGATTAAAAAAACAGTGGTGCAGCGTATTGGACAGATTAAAAAAACTAATTCAGAATTTTCTGTTATAGAGCTGTGTGTAAATGTATTGCACAAGACAAGATGGAAATTGCTGCTTTTTCGGTAAATTTCATTCCTCCATTTAGTGTCACCTTTGTTTAACTAACACGGAGTTTGATTTTAACCAAGCACTCAGAGATAGCTTTTATGCCACTTGTTTCAGAAGGAGATGCAGAATGGGATGTCATCTTTGCACTGCTGATAGCCAGGTTTCCCCTGATTTATCTCAGCAGCATTGCACAGATATTGAAAAGGACAGCAGAAATGCATGATCCCTCAAGTGATACAGCTGATGAGAAGCATGCGAACTATCTGGACCCAGGCTAAAAAAGTATAGGAGACATCTTTTTCCTTTCTCTTTCCACGGTGTCATGAGCAGTAAAATGTTGAAAGTGTCAAAAATGATGCAGCAATGTAAATTAAGGATGTAGACATCCTCCCATCCTGTGATGGGAAGGAGCTAATCTATCAGAACAATTTTAGAGTAAATCAGTTTCATGATTATTAATATATGGATCTAATCTACATTCAATTCTGTCCAAATTACCTTGTGCTGAAAGAACAAGTTCTGTGTAATGAAAAGAAACAAATGAAGCTCAGAGAAAAATAATTAAAGCTGGGAGTTGGAATGGGAATTGGAATGAGTATTGTCTTCATGTTCGATGTTGAAAATTTACTCTTACAGTAACCCAGCTTCCTCATCCATAGGTGGAGATGGTAATACTCATCTACGTTCCAAGAGTATGCCACAAAGATCTACTGATAAGCCATTAGAACTGCTATTATTAATACTATATATAGCTGACATGCAAACTAAAAACAAACAAACAAAAAACCCAACTTCAAAGCAGCTTCACAGACTGCATTTCTGGTGTAATCTCTTTTGGAGACTGCTTCTACAGATTTCAGAAAAAAAAGTTATTCTTAATTTATTTACTACATTTTGGCATATATTTTGCCATTGACTTCAATTCTATTTTACAGCTTATTAGTTTTAGGGGATTTTGTTCTCTTTATGATGTGGAAACGCAGTAGCACAGTGATTCAATGAACACCAGTTTTACCAACCAGCCAGATTTAACAGGCTATTTCTTGTTGTATCCTATAAACACAATGAGCAGCCAATCTGATATTTAATGATGCAAACCATAAGCAGAGGTACTGTTTTGTGCCAAGATACAATATGTGGTGATTGCAAAAGCTTACAGAGAAATTTAGTTGAGAAAAAAAAAACACAGCATGGAGTTTCTGAGTTGTTCTTCTGTGGGTATCTAAACCAACTATCTTTAGTATAAGAAGCAGATAAATAGATTAATTAGAAAGCTTCCAAAGGTTTTAGCAGAATGAGAGAAAACTTCTTGTTGTCCTTTTAATCTGTGGAAAGTATTTGCTATCAACTGTGCTTTTTATGGGAAAACTTTATCAGAACAGGATTCATATTTTCCTGTTCTGCCATCTGCTAGCTAAGAGACTTTGGTATGAACAATATAGCAGTCACAAAATCTGCTACCTTCTAAAAGATGAGTATTTTTCAGAATCTTAAAGGTTCAACAACTTCGTTAAGTTCTTCATAATGATGCAGAATTAGGATTTTCTTTGAGGTATCCTAACCAAATTATAACCTACTCTGTTTTACAAATCTTTTTTGTGCCTCTTAAGAGGAGTTAGTTTGTTGTTTTTTTTCCTCCTTAAAAATATCTTTGTACAACTCCCAGAAGTGAGATTTTTTTACCATTAGGATTTTCTGAACAAACATAAGAAGTACAACTTTATAGTCCAGGGTATGTATTGCAGTGCTGTTCTTGCTCACATATAGACAATAAAAAGTAACAAGAAAAGTCTTAAAAATTCAACAAGAAAAAGCAGAGTTGCCAGTAATGACCTGATTTACAGCTCCTGAGTGCTGGAAGTTGACAGCACTGGATCATTGGAAGTGTTTCAGTGCTACGGAAATCTGTCCCCTCCTGAACAAACTCACATCAATACAATCCATCAACTTGTTGGAATTCACAACTGCGTGGATCTTTGTTTCTGAGCTATTGTGTTAAAAAGCTATAGCAAAATTACTTGTTTCTCTTCCAGTTCTCTTATTTCACTCTGATATCCTTTGACTACATTTTACACGTGTTTCTTCATTTCAGTTTTATTGATCCTTGTGCTTTTTGTAGAGTTATGAACTACAACTAATGAAAACCCTATAGAGCTGTAGAAACAAATAGTCTTCCATTCTCCAGGACAGATTTAAGCTGTCACTGTCAGCACTAGGATATCTGTCAGTATTAGTCATCCTGCCAGTTTTAAGATAATAAGAGAAATGATAAGGGTCTGTTCAAAGGCCCACAGACACGGAAAAAGTCTACTGACATCAGCTATTTTGTACCACGTTCCTCTAGCATGGACTAGGGCACCAAGAGAAGCTCCTTGTGTCAAATTCTATACTTACTTCTTCACATGCACTCAGTTTTATTGAGCAGACTCATTAAAGTCTACTGGGACCACCATTCTTGCAACCTTTGTACAACTTTTACCTTACTTTATGCAGTCTATCTGGGCGAGTAGCCAGGCCTTCATATTTTACAAAGGAAAGCTTTTTCCTCTGCCAGTCTGAGTTCATTCCTTTGCTTCATTCCTATTTACTGTACTTCCTTCAGCAGGTTCAAAGGGGTTGGTTCTTTGTTGGATATTTACCCCTTGGAAACAATAAAACTGGCAGCAACGTGCCTTTGTCAAATTTGGGCCCAAAATATTTGTCCACAGGAATACATCATTAGGGACATTATCTCTGCAGACAAAGCAGCCTGCCTGCTGAGCACCACAGCCCAGCTCCCCTTTGACACCCTGCCAGCTGGGCTCACGCCTGCTTTCAGGCAGACCGCTGCCTCAGCCATGGGTCACATGGCAGCCAGCAGTATTCCAGCCTCTGCTCTCCCAATCTCATTGCCATGTTCAGAGACTGTCCAGAAAAACAGAAGACACCCCAAACTGGAGATGTTCAAGGCCAGGCTGGATGGGGCCCTGAGCAGCTGGATCTAGTGGGTGGCAGCCCTGCCCATGGCAGTGGGGTTGGAACTACATGGTCTTTAAGGTTCCTTCTAACCCATGCCATTCTGTGATTTTATGATATACGACCACAGTTACCTAAGTAATGGTATCTGAAATATAAATTGAGAGCTGCCATGGTGCCCATGCCAGTGCTGACAGCACCAACCCCTTCCTGACCTCTTCCAGGTGGGCACAGCAGAAGCAGAAGCTCTCTCCCACCAACCCTGCATCATTTTCCCAAATAGCTGCAGCTAAACCGACAGAGCCAGTGGTACTTTGACACTGGCATAGCTTCATACATATTAGCGACTTTGTCAGGATAATTTCACTGGCTAGACAGAGAAGATTATTTTTCTATGTCCCTACACAACATATATACACTGGCAAAATCATCAAAAGCCACTTCACTGCTTGCCCAGTCACAAAGGAGCTAGTGCCTACAAATTAAGTAAGTGGCAGAGTGAGGAATGAAATTGAATTGCACATATTTCTTCACAAAAACGCTGCATGAAACTACTGCATTCTTGTATTTCAAGCATTATATTTTTGTGGCAACAGGGAGTGAAAAAGAGAAGTCTCTTTCTTTCAAATGCTATTTTTTCCACTAGCACTTTTTAAATTAGATCTTTTTCCAGCTGGTTTCGTGCAGATACGGTTTCCCTTGCAAGTATTAGTCTTTACACACTACACAAATTAAAGGAGTACACAATGTATTATCCTCAGAGAGAGACAAAACTCCTCCACCAATTCAGAATGCTGGCCACTGATGCTGATCAGTGAAAACAACCAGAGCTTAATATACAGCTGGGTGCCAGCTAGGCTTCTGAGTTTTTTACTTCAAAGACGAAGTGAGATAACTGAGTCAACAACCTCCAAAATAAAAGGGGAGTCCTACAACTCTCAACTGAAGATAGATAAGAGGAAGAAAAAGGGGCTATTTGAGTAAGAAGAAGCCTTAATAAAATCCAGAGACCAGCCTGCTGAAAGACATCTGACTGGCTCCAAACCAAGACATTAACAGTGGATGTAAACCCAGGAACTTCACTAAATAGATGGTCTCTTACTCACTATGGGGTGTTTACGAAAAATGATTCCATTTTCCCAGAGACCGTGACTGAGCAGCACCTCCTGCATTCATATCACATTTACATTTCCAACAGAGCACAGCGATGATGAATGCTACAGATGCAAAGAGCTGCACAAAGCCGTGTAGCACTGGAGAATCCAGCCACTCCTAAGAAGAATCTGGGATAAGGGATGTTCACAGTTGCCAGCATTTTTGTTTGGTTTAGCAGCCTGCTAGAATATTTAACAATACAATACATTTCTTTTTCAAACACACTGTCATGTGTTGCATTGCTCTGAGGACCAATATTTTATACATAGTTCACTTGTAATAAGATTCTAAACTGCAAAAGAAAAAGCTTCATTTGCTGGGATTTGTGCATCACTGAAACAGTCAGTAGTTTGGAAGTGGATTGGTGTACATGCAGAGTCAAAAATCTCATTTACATGCTAAATAAAGTAAGACCTATATGCAGTTTTTCATTGCTGCACCATAAGGAAAACTTTTGACATGCAGGTGGAACAATCTTTGTTTCTTATTAGAAACAACTGAATTCCAAACAGATTTTTAAAATTAAAGAAATCAGATCAGAAGAAGTTGCACTGACTCCATTTTAAAAAACAACATGATGGCTGGTGTGACTGCCCATCAGAAGATGAGATTCGCAACTGGAACACTCTGACTCTGCAAAAAGTACAAACTGACAAGCAGCCTGATCCTCAACCACAGCCTGATCCTGTTCCCATTTATCTTGAGAGAACTTCTACTCACTGCTTATATTATTTCACAGGAAAGCAGAAAGCTTAAGGCAGCAGGCAAGGTAGGCAGCAGCCTGGAGCTGAAAGCTGCCTACATCCAGGAGAAGATGGAGCAAGGAGCTCATTTGCAATTCCATAGCCCTTCCTAGCACATCTAAAATGCACTGGCTGACACAAAGGCCTTCATCTGAAATTTGACATGGATAAGAACATGCATCAATTACAAGTCTAAACTGTTTTGGAACTGGATAGCTGATTTCTGAAATATTCTTACAAATCTGTATTACTGTGTAATTCACCTCCTGAATAAATCTATGCTTTCACAAAGTGATTGAATGAACCCTTACTTCATGCAGGGGAATATTTGTTTCTCTCAGTATTCTTTCACAGCTTATAGATATGCTGTTTTTTAAAATTCATGTAAGGCTCTAGGACAATTTCTGTTCCATCTTGCACAGATTTCTCCCAGACAAGACTGACATTTCTCTCTTTGCAGTTGTAGGGAATATTTAACTATCTTCTATAAAGAGAACAGCAGCTTCAGCTGGGATCCTGAGAGACCGTGCCCTGGGCAACGCTACCTATCTGTTAAGGAGGAGCAAAGCCAGAGCTCGAATCAGAGAGAAGATAAGGGACTACAGGTGGGAAGCGTCAGTGCTACCTCCAACCTTCTGTGCACAGGGCATTTCCTCCTGGTTTTGGGAGACAGGGATTGACCTGACTTAGCTGACCCCAGCAGTAATGCTGTGGATGTGAATCCTGAGACACAGAAGGATCAGCGTCCACTCAAATTAATTAGTCATGGAGTGGGACTTGGCTTCATTTTTTGCCAATGCATTTCCCCTATGGGCAGTTGGACTGGATCTATGTCTAGGTACCATAAACTGACCTTCAGACTCTGAGGAACAGGTGTCACAAAGCAGAGCCTCCATGCATTTACCTACAAAGGATTCTTGCACTATACTCAGCATTTTGAGCTCCAAAGTCACTGGCCTCTCCTTGAAAATATGCAGAATAAAGCTTATTTCTGTTTGATAAGACCTGCCTCATTCCTCCTGTGTACAAACTCCTAAAAATTTTTATCATTCTGGTCCTCCATAAGAGTCAGGAAATAATAATAAAAAAAGAAATCAGTGGGTGTTTTTAAGCATTTTAGTTGCCAAAGTATGACTTGAATGGTTATAATGTGTGATTCACCTCAAACGAGTTTCTCTATGTCCTCGACATTTAAAGATTACCCAAAAGACTACACTCCCTTACAGCTGTTTGTATCACCAAATCCAAAAAATCAAATGAATATCTGGCATAAGCAAATTCTTAGTCAGAAACCATAGCAAGAGTCATCAGCTTTCCAAAGAATGGCATACAGAAAACAAAGTTCACCAGTAAGGAGGGAAACTTCAGAGGAGTCAGTTGATCAGAAAGCATTAGTATCAAACTCAGTGCTCTCATGCAATAATATATTTTTGTGTAACAACAGCAGGAAAAAAAAAAAAAAAAACAGCCTTGAAACAGAATGACAAAGATGTCACGAAAGTACCATCAAGGAGTCTAGCTAAGAAAAAGTATTCTTGGATTTTCCAAGAGAGCTGGGAACATTTTTAAAGGGCAACATATTCTGGTCTGCTTTCCCAAATGTGAATACTTGCCCAAAATAAAGGCAATTGCAGATTCCCCCTTTGTGGCTTCAGTCTTTCAGCAGTGGTCAGTCCATCATCACTTGCACGAACTCTAGCTTGCAAATATAAGCCTTAGATTTTTGCATATTTCTACAGCTGGTTGCAAAGGATTTCAGTGCAATGCCACAGTACTGAGAATGTGCTAACACACTCCATCTTTCTCTATATTGCCATTACAAGTCAGCCTGCTGTTAAGGAAATTTGAGTTAATCTTGCCAATATTCTGTGCTGTGTCATGTGCTGCTTATTAGGAACTGCAGGCAACCAGACAGTCTCAGCTGGTCAGCTGCAGGAGCTGCAGAAGTCTTCCCCATCTCTCTGGTGGCGAAGACACCAAGTCTGCCACTATCACAGTTCTCTTCAGGAGAAGCAAAGCAGAAAGCACTAATTACGTTAAGATGCCATGGTAGGCGGTACAGCAAATGCCATTCAGAATGAACAGTCGAGTGCGAAGGACAGAAAGTTTGATTTCTCTTTCCAAGAAACACAGCAGAAAGTTGAACACTGGATACCTTCTCTGAAACAGTACAACTTGCATGCATTTTTCCCAATTTATGTATAGCGATGAAACACTCCTTAAGCCTTCCATTAGGAACTTACTTGCAGCAGGCTCTCACTGTTCCAACAAACCTGAAGTTCTCAATGCAGACATCAGCTAACATCCAGCAGCAGATTTCCTTCACCTGGCCATATGGACATACCCCCCCCCCAGTGGGGCTGGGTAGCACTGCAACTGACTCACGAGCAGGGTTTGCAGTAAGTGGTTTTGGGGCTACGTGAAGTAGTGGAGGACAGAAAAGTTTAAAAAAGGTTTTCACTTTACAAGGTTTTATATAAACTCTGGTATACTACAGGTTACCTATCAGGATGAATGTAAATGTCTTACGTGAGACAAATCACACACCTCACTGCACGGGACTAAAGGAGATTTGCTTCTTGGTGGATGTCTCTTGTAAATCCAGTGCCATTTATGTTAGCATCAAACTCCACACTTACCCTAAGCAATCTCTTCTACTGCTCATCTCTTTCTTCAGTTACAGCCTTTCCCCCCGGTATGGAGTTCTCCTCCTGCAAATTTGACTCCTAGTATTCGGCTATATTTATGAACAATGCTGGCTTTCCCTCTCCTTCACAGCTAATTTTTATGCATTTCTAGAGAAATATTATCATTGTCTTCCAAATAGTCTTTCTGAGTAACCAGCAGTTGTGCTTCACTAACTCTTTACTCAAAACTCCAGTTTCCTAAGACTGCAATATTTCTGGTTGCTGTCATCTAGCCACTGCTACTGCCCCCTGATTCTCCAGACAGGACCTCAGCAGGGAAGCATCACGACGTGCATGTCTATTACCCATACTGGATGCTTTCCTTTGGAGTAAGTCTATTTCCTTCAGTTCAAATCAAACTATGCTGAGATCACCCTGAAAAAAGAATGTGTCCCTTCATGTAGTTCCTCCGCAGTAGCTACTCTGTTTCAAGTATTTATTTGACATTTCCAAATTAATTTCTGGTTGCGCTCCTTAGTCAATATGTGCACACGCACCAACTTACGCATTCCTCCATTTTAGACTTCATGTCTAGGTCCGCACTGTAGCAGACTGTTCGACTTTTAGCAATTCTGCATTTAGTGACAACTACTGAAGGCAGAAGGAGAATGTCAGTGAGCATTTCTGAAAGTAAGACCTAGCTTTGGATCATTTTTTTCCAGCTACCTAGAAAGCAAATGTCACATTTTTATTGTTATAATGGATTAGATGTCATTATTGTTCAAGTAAGAATATATTTAAGTGAAGTCCTAAATGTTATTTTACAGGAATAACCAACACATCACAGCCCCAGTTTTCATTCACAGAACCGTAAAAGGTCAGCATGCAAATGCAGCATGCTAAAAATGGATCTGCTCTGAGTAATGCCCAATCAAGTTAATTAAACTAAATCCTGAAGACAAAGTTTATCTTTTTGTTTTACCTCTGATATTTTGAATTTGTTCTACAGACTAAGGCTTGGCTCAAAATGTCAGAGAAAAAAAGAAGAGAAATTAAGTAATGCAAAAATAACATTTTCTTTCATTATGCACAATCTATTTATACAGTAGCTATCTCTGCACTACTTTTTCCAGGAAAAGCACCAAACTGATGAGCAAAGATTATTCTGCTTTTTTTTCTTTTTTTCCAACTTCAGTCTTGCTCTATTTCAATTTCAGTATGTATGCAACCCATTACATGATCATTAAAACAATGTTGTCATGATGTACCTTCCTTTCTGCCAGGCAAGCAATAAGCTTTTAAGCCATCTGAAAGCAACCAGAGGACTTTGAAGAGTAGTCTCGCCAGCATAACCTCCAGTCCTTTGTGGGTGACACACAGAATTTTGTGATTTTATTTTTGTTAGAAACAGGGCACTTCAAACGTGGAATAAAATACAAAATCATAAATGAAATGATCCAAACATCAATGAGTTCATAAACCCATGATAAAAAAATATATTTTTTCTACTAAACACTTAAAATCTTCAGATGGGTGGGGAAGGAAAAAGGGAAATTATTAAGCGCAAAATGAAAACTCAACTTAATATGCAGGTTTGAAACTAGAACAACTGAGATATACACAAAACATATAGCAACTGGTGTATCTGAGAAGTACCTGAGCAGGCAAAGTAGTTAGTTAACATCTCTTTGCTTAACACCAACAGTCTCACAAGTTCTGCTGGGTTATACTACTCCTCAGTTAAAGGAATAAATAAAAGGATTTGATCAGTATAATAGTTGTATGCACATACATCTGAATACCCCTGTTCAAGAAGTCCTTTGAGACTACCACATCCTGGAATAAAACTTAATGGAAGACACACGCTACAGCAAAGTACATACAACTTTAGCCAGCTAAACTGTCCTTATTTACAAAAGATGGCTTCTTCTCTGCATGAAGTTGTTTGCAATTCCTGTAATTCCATCTGTATGAGACCACATACAGATAAGGCTTTATTTTTATTTTTTATTTTTCAGATACCTTTTTCATATTTTCCTTTGTTACTTACCAGTAAAATTAACTGCTATGTGATCCTTCAAAATGTAATGTAACAATACTGACAAGCATTAATACTGGAAAAAGTGGGAAAAAAATAAGATTCAGAGCCTATCCAAATCCACTCTTCAGTATTACAGGAGTTCTAGACCATGCTACAGCAAGGTTCATCTATGGATTGAAAACACTGTGTTCTCCAAAGCCCCTTTACAGAGGGTGCTTTACTGAAAGATGTTGCACTTGCCCTGATGTTACAGACAAAATTCCCAAAGGTCAGAAGACACAAAAATCCCATCAACTGAATGCAGTCGTGTGTGGACAGTAATATGGAAAATGTGGCACCTTCCTCTACTCCCTTCCTAAAAATATCAGGTGGTTGTTTTTGACCCTTGATGGGCACTCGGCTGTTGCTTTTATAAAATCATCTGTTAAACACTAGCGCCTTTTGCCTGACTGCTAGCTCGTGAGCCATGACCCTAACTCCTCTCTGTGTATAAATCTTACTTTCGCTGAGTTTCCTTTGCCATCTCAGTACACAGTCACACTGTCAGATCCCTTTGCAACTCTTCCCAGCTGACTCTAGTGCTGTCGGAAGGTGTTACTCCTCCAATGTGACCCTTTTCCATATGCCAAACAACACAGACTCTTGGGACAGGTGCCAGCGGGACTTCATTGGTGACTTCCCCCCATTGTAAACCTCAAGCATTTACTCCCCTTTGCTTCCTAATGTATAACTTGCTGTAAATTTGGGACAGGAATTTCCCTTTCATTGCACGGAAGCTCTACTTCTGTATGAGCCTTAAAGAAACTTACTGAAAGCTTCTGGAAACCTAAATAGATAATTGGATCACATTTTTCCCCTCAGATCTTTTTCTCTCTTGGAGAACCAGAGTAGACATGATTGGCTGTCAGAGAAGAAATGGTTAAGAATTATGGAATTTTTATTTTTTGAAGATCATTATTTCCCCTACCTATTTTTTACATGCTTCTTTCTCCAATGTAGTAGAGATTAATGGGGGAAGAGAAAGAGGAGATAGCCCTCAATGTGGTGAAGGGAGCTTTCTTGGAGTCCATGGGGAAGGAAGTCAACAAGCCACTGGCAGAGTTGCCCAAAATGGAGGCTTCCAAACTGATGGATGACTTCAAATCTTCAGGGGACAGAGAAGGAAAACTGAACATCTTCAGGAAACAAGGCATTAGGGAACTCTAGCCCTGGATCTAGCACAGACATATCTCATTGGAGAAGCTTTGAATTGAACCTTTCATTCAGTAAATAGTAATTTTCCATTCAAAATTTCATCCCAGGGCTCCTAGCTAGTTCGGCTACCAGAGCTAAGGTGCCGCACTTCATGCTCCTGCACAGTATTAAAGCTGTATTGCCACGTTGCATGACACTGGGGCTGTAGGTATAGGCTGATGATTTAATATTGCGTTTTAACTGTAATGTCTAAAGAATTTTGGCTGGCTGGTAAAGAGGATAGTCGACAAAGGCCAAAGTACAGTTACTCACACCCTGTTTTATGGTTTGGTTTTCCTCATGTTATGACATGAGATGTAAGAAACACAGCACAGAGGTTTCTATCAGCTAGAATAGATAAATGCATGATCCCTTACAGAAACAAAGTCTATAGTGATATTCCAACAAACATTACTGTATTTATCTTTGAGATGCTTGTAAGTATTCAAATATATTCACAGATACAGATATATGCTTACAGAGAGAAAAACAGAAAAAGCTGATGTCAGTCTAGACAATAATTGCAACATACTGAAAATAGTTCAGTTGTAACATACCATGTGCAACTAGAATGTCTTTTTAAAAGTGATTATATTATTATAATGTTCATCCAAATTATATACAAATCAGCTTAGTGCTTACTTACAAGGGTAATTTTTTCCCTACTTCTTTTCATCATTACAATTTTGCAAAATAATTCCTATAGATCAATCTTACAAAAAATACTTGAAGGTAAAGAAGCAGGAGCCAAAGCTACTGTTTCTAGAGCTGTTTTCCAAGGAAAAACCAGTTTCTTATTCCCCGTATTCTAATGCTGGCAGTCTGTTACTTTTCCTCTAACATCCCAAATCTAATAAAAATAACAAGCTCTAAGAATTTTCAGGTCTAGAAACATATGCTACACAAAACTTTTACTGTAAAATACCCTTCTTTAATATTATATATATTTTCAAAGGAAGCCAAGGCAATGTCACAACAGATCAAAGCAGAAAATTCTAAGGGTAGCAGCGAAGGGAAAAGCTCCACAAATTAAACAATTATGCACTCCAGAATTTTGCAAAAATCCATAAATAGGTAAGACAGTGACCAAAAACACATGAAAGAGTTGAAAAATGAACAATGTAGTTTTTAAGAGCCAAAATTAATCATCGCCCTTTTGTTTGAAAAAGAGCATTCCAAAAAAGCATCACCAAAATGTAAGTAAGACGCCACAACAGAAAGACGTATTATGTACCAACAAATACAAAATGTTTGAAGAGGCATCACAAAAACTGCGTCGCTGTCTTGAAATAGATATTTAATCCCACAGCAGACAATCCTTGGTTTAACTGGGTACAAAAAAAAGTGGCTTAGATGTTGGTTTGTCTATATTCAGATCACAAAAACAAGCATTTGCTTTTATTTTATTTTTTGCTGCTGCTGTTAAAAAAAACAACAACAGAAGAAATAGAGTTTTCCTCTTTCTGTACATCAAGGCTTATCTTTGCTCTGTTAACTTGAAAGAACTTTTCATTCTACATCTCTGAGTTCCACACATAAATATCAGAGAGGCAATACAGACAAAAATGAACCTGGTTTAGCCCTTCTGCCAGGGCACAGCACAGATAGGGAGTTAACTTTTCCCTTTCCAAATCACAACACATTATGTTTTGTAATATCCTTTAAAATGTTAATATTTACTTCTCTAGTCGCATCCTTTACAACTCTCGCCTAATTTAAGGGCAATAGGTTACAGTAACTTTTGTTGCTGCAGTGGACATTTTTGTTTTTTGAGCGTGCTTTTATGTTATGCCAAAATTGCCTAAAGTGCATATGAATAAGTATGGTGGGTGGCTTTTTTTTTTTTTAAGAATGCGTGTACATTCAAATGAACAATTTTGCTTTCTGCTTGGATGCTCAACAAACAGCATCTCTGAGCATGTCAGCATCTCACTATTGTTCCTGTCCGCACCCATCGCATCTGTTCCACAGAAGTGACATTTCTCCCGCTCTGCATCACATTGGATGTTACATGCAAGCATCTCACGGAACTGAGGAGGGTTTAAGGGCCTGCCCTACTCATCCCATGGCAGAGCTCTGCCCCGCGCAGGAAGGCGGCAGCAGTGTGAACTTGGCTGGTCAAGGGCTTTGCCTTTCCCTGCCTGGCCGGCTCTTGCTCTGGCAGAAGGGAGCCCACAAGAGAACTACTGCCTTCCAGCAAGCTTTCTGAATGCTGCATCTTGAAAAGCACAAAGAGTACGTTTAGGAACTGATCCATTGGCTACTGCGGAGCCCGCAGAGGAGTGAGGGAGAAAAAGCAGAGAGGACTTACCAAGACGCATCCTCATGTAGGGAGCACGGCTTTCATAGCACCCCTCCACAGTCTGAAGCCAATATGCTTTTCCTCTGGTCTTTGCCTTTCTCAGTCCCCCCCACTCCTAATTCCCCCATTTAAGGCAGAAAATAACAAGGCAGAAGATGCCAAGAGACTTTCATGACATAAACAATAAGGCCTTCCTGTGCCAAGATTTCCTTTAAAAACACTTGCCAATAAAGCTCCTGGAGGCCAGCGAGAGAAAGAAATGCCGAAACAGCCGTGACATGAACTTGGCATATTTTCTGACTCACTTCCCTTGAGACAATCCCGCCAAGAGAACGTTGAAGGATAATGGGAAAAGAAAATTTCTTCCTCTGCAAAGGACCACGGCTACCCGTGCTATAGAAGAAAACTGCCAATTAACTTTATTTCTGTTTACCTACAGGCGCGCTCACACAGCCATCTCAGCTGGCATGTTTCCTGACTCACATGCTTGCGCTCGCACATTGATCTCGCAATTCTGATGTCTGAAAAAGAGGCTTTTTTTTTCTTTAAATACTGGAGAATCCCTGACTCCAAATAATTTCTGCAGAGCTGAAAAAATGATCCATAATTTATAGACAAACAGTTGGCTGTTTCAAATATTACATCCAGTTTTCCTTTTCCCTTATCTCTGCCATTTACAGTTCTGTAGAGAATCACAGAACAGCTTAGGTTGGAGGGGACCTTAAAGCCCACCCAGTTCCAACCCCTGCTGTGGGCAGGGCTGCCCCCCCACCAGATCATGCTGCCCAGGGCTCTGTCCAACCTGGCCATGAACACCTCCAGGGATGGGGCACTCACTCACTCACTACTGGGGCGAGGCTGTCCCCTGTCCGAAGCCGAAGTTTCTCGCTGTAGGAGGAGATGTTGATTACAGGTCTCAGGGCTGCAGTGGCAACACAGCTTCTCTTCCTTTCACCACGCTCAGTGGCAGGGACTGCATGAAGGCCCAGCTGTCCTGTCACAAAAACCTTGCGTCCAGCCGCCACGTGAGTTCGCGCTCTCAAGAAGGCAGCCAGTGCTGCCAGGCACTCCTCGCTCAGTGGAGGTTGTTGTTGTTGCTGAGGTTTCTCTGGTTTTGCATTCAACTTCTTAGATTAGCATCAGAGTATCGCATATCAAAATAACCACTAGTGAGGATTTGCTGGCCTGCTCACAAGAGAGGGTTCACCATACCTACAGCTGCATAATTTCACGGCAATGTAGTCTGAGATCATATACCTCCTGCTTTCTAATTTCTAGTAACTTGCTTGCTGCTTTAGCACTTCGCCTTGTATCGGGGCTCAGGAGCCTCCTGATGCTCCCTTAGGAGCCTGCTGATCACTGAAGACCCTCAGCAATTACATCTATGTTACCTTTCCTCTCAGCACAAGGGAACTGCTCTTCTGATGGCACTGCTCGGTCCACCTGAAAATGTGCTGATACAGCAACAACATCTAGTCGTCGCTGTTTGTTTTCTTTTTGTATTGTAGGCTAGTATGGCTCTTCTTGAGAAATACTATACCATGCTTTAATACATACAATCAATAGTACAAGCTTTCTACTAGCTCACCTCTTCTCCTGCTAAGCACCTTGTCAATGTGCACATGTACTGCAAGCCTCTTTTTCCTTATGTAATTTTTCCTGTCCACTGGATAAGGTAACACTGGCTTGTTTTAGGTTTGTTTTCCTCAAAACCTCAGAAAGGAGGTGTTTTTTGTAGTGACATGGCAGCAAGCTGCCTGTGGTTGGTTGGCAAACTGAAATTCAGGGCTGGGGCAGAAATATTCGGGAGTCAAAAAAAGCTGACTTGCTCAAGAAATTAAAGCCCTTCTGACAATCTTCCAGAGAACCCCTGAGGAAAAGGGAGGGAACCAGAGAGACTCAAGGAAAATGGATGGGAGCCCAGCATGGAGATTCAAGCCAGAGCAGTTCCCGGCCAAGAAGGAAGGCTGGCAAGTAGACAAATACAGGCTTTCATAGGCAGCATTGTAAACAAGACATTAAAAATATTAATCCATTTAGATTTCAAGCACCAAGATGAGATTTACTTAAGAAGCAGAAGTTTGCTGCTAATGGCTCCTCAAACATCTCAGCTGAATGTCAAAACTTTTGCTCAGCTGTATCAAGTGAAAACACACGGAGCTGTTGACACTCTAATATTCAACAGGCAGTCGTATGGCAGAGCTGGAAAAACACAGGGGATGGCAAAGGAACACTTCAGCCTTGGGCAAAAACTCAAGCCCTCACAAGGAAACTGCCTTCACAAATTATTTTTACCTTCATTTCTGCACCAAAATAATAAACTGAAGGAGTGAGATGGTTTCTCAAAGCCAAACTTCCCTACAGAAATCTTTTCAAATAAAGTGCAAATTACTCCTGACAAAATACTTTGTTTTCAAGTAGGAACAGTCACCTAGAACAGAATGTCTTTTTGTGTGAAAGAAAGTTCAAGCAGACTTTTTATTTTAAAAAAGAAGTTTTTTCTCTCCTACGGGAGCCATTACGTCTTTTCCATTAGTAAAGGCACACTTACTCGACCATTTAGAGCATTTCAATGTTTTTAACGTATTAGAAAAGTCATCTCCGTACAAAGTAAATGGGCATTCAGGACAATCCTGAATCCATGGTTCCTACCACTGTACAGGAGGCCTGAAACACAGAAGACATGTGCATGTTTTTGGTGAACATGGTAAGTGTTCAGTCATCTCAAGCTTGGCGTGGCCAGCGGACCCATACACTTTCTTCTGCAAGCTGATGTACTGATGGGTAAGCATGTCAGGGGAGATTACCTGGCACAAAGCATAAAGAAAGTGCCTTGACCCATGAGAAAAATGGAGGCTGCAATCACTGTAGAAGGTTGAGTAACTGAGAGACCCGTGAATGGAATAAAGGAAAGCCCAGTACTTCTTGACTCAACCAGGCTGCCCTTCATCCAAGCCTCTACTCAAAGAAGGTCTTCTTCCCTCTCAGCAGCACCCATTAACATTTTAAAATGTCATGCACAGGGAGAGCAAGATATCTCAAAGCACTAAAAGCAGTCTAAAGGAAAAGCTAAAATTCTCCATTATCTTTAGTTGCTTAAAGAAGCATTCACTTAGTAAAAAGGATAGAACAGAATCCCATCTCTTCCAACCTAAGACACAGCACATATCCCTCAGAATTCGACTTCTTATCAGGTTCCTTAAGAAAAAAATGAAATGAAAAAAAATAAAAGAGCTGCTAAGCTCTTTTCCCTACTTATATCTTCAGCCACCCACAAACTTATCTCAAACTTTTCACAGCATCTGAAATGGAAGATCTGAGCAAAGGAAAACCTCAAAGCACAGAGTTAAGGGAGAAATAACTTCATTCCGGTTAGAAGTGAAAAAAAAAAATCGATTAAAGTTTAAAGAACCTAAAATTTTATAACATTTTAAAGATTTAAATGCAAATGCAAGTAGCAACATATGAATTATAGAAATACTGTACCACTGCTCATCTCATGAATCATACCATGAAACGTGCTTTCTGCACTCTTAGTGCAACCGGAATGAAATACTGGCATCTCAGATATCTTGAAGCGATACACAAATAGCACATTTAATAAAATGCTAAGTTATTAAAATTAATACTATCTCAGATACATCTGTTTCAAAATGTTCTAGCTGAAGGTATTTGTATTAAAGCTTCTTGCCCTGTACATACCACAACCAGCGCAGCTCCACAGTCTGGGGAGCCCCGTTCATCCTACGAAAGGAGCAGCCCCGAGCGGAACGCTGCTTGGCAAACAGGAGCTTGCATGCTGAAGCTCCAGTATTATCCTGGCTTCCCTACACATTAAGCATAGGACTACGTTCAAAGTAAACATGTGGTCATAATTAAATAATAATTATGACTAACGTTTGTGTAACACCATTCATCCACAGAGTTTAAAGCACTAGGTAAATCTACAAACAATGGGCCTAATCCTGCACCCTTTACTCACATAATGCCCTTCAGCCCAAATGGCCTATGTAGATCTTGTCTACACCGACTTAATTGCTCTCAATTAACTTCACTTCATAACCGTATTTCCAGCCTGTCTTGCTCCCATTTAGCTTGATTCACCCATGGCCTACCGCAGGTGAATGCCGTTTCTCCATTCTCACTGATTTGAAATCCCTATTACAGACCCTTTCCTTAACAAATCCTACAGTGCTTTTCAAACTTCAACACAACCTCGTATCTCCCACATTTCTAATGAGACAAATAGTTTCTCAAAGGTGAGGACACTCATTTCTTCTCAGTACACTTAAAGGACTGATCACCATCCAGGCTTGTATCTGTAACCTCACGATGTACAATTTCTATTCTCATACCTAAATCACACAAAATAGCCTTCTTCGTGCAACACACTCCAGAATAAAACCACAGGAAATGGTTAAGAGCAGGGGAAAATTCTGCAGTTTCTAAAAATATAATCTATTTGGAAGCAGACATTATACAACTACTTTTATGCATCTGTGGTACAAATGATGTCTGTTTCAGAGAACCAAAGTTGCTAAATGAGTTAAAAATTGAGAAGAACTCACAGACCTTCCTGACATTCTGGTGTCAGTCTGCCGTGACAGTCGGGGAACTGGAGAGCACGAACACCTCAGCAGATCTCATTTTGGCTCTGCTACGGACAGTTATTGTTTTGCTTCAGCTGCAGCATCCGTGAACCAGGCTTGGCCACATCTCCTTCAGATGGATACAACTCTTTATGGCCCTTTGAAGACAAATACTGCTTACTAGTACTAGCTATCATTTAGCTTTTATCTTTTTTTTTTCTGTCTATCTTTAATTTTTCAAAGAAGGTCACTGTTATATCTCACTCACACCTTGATTTAATATATTTTCCTGCCAATTTTCATCTTTCCTTGCAAGGAGTATTCTCTTACTTGTATTCCATGTAACTCTGGCATGGCATACATCTGAAAAGATTCATTTCAGCATTAGACAAAAGCACTGCAACTGTCAGCAAAGCTCACATTAGGACAACAGTGAAATAAGGTTTTCCCCATAAAATCTTGTGATAAGTTTAGGCATTTCTCTGCTTTCTTCATTCAGAAGAAAACTGCAGTCATTGCATTAACTAGACACAACATAGTCAAATCTTACAAGAATCTAATGGCACAACAGCAATCCTTATTGCAGAAAAAAACCCCACATAAGTCTCCACAACTATGTACACAGAACATAAGAATTTCTTATGAATTCATCAGAAGGCACAAGGCTGCTTGCTAATCAGGACACAGCTGTCCATGCTCACTGCTAACACCCACAGCTCTGCACTCTTCATCCTGTTAGGAGTAGTGTCTGTGGACCTCACATGATACACAAGACTATGAACAAACAGACACTAAGCACTACCTCTGAGCACAGCTGTAATCCTGGAGAACATGTCCACAGGAAGAGGCCAGTCACACTATGCTCTATGTACCTCATGATGCACCACTCAACGCTGCAACAATCCATGCAGGGCTTTCCTAGGGCCTTCTCACGGCCCCCAGGGTTCAGCTCAAAGGGCTGAGAAGCTACCTGACGTGAAAATAAACAGTATGTTAAATGCAGGCACGCAGGGCAAACATGCTTGGTCATTTACGTTTCCAGAGCTGCTTCTGAGTAGAAGGTAATGATCAGACTTGACACAACAGTAGGGCAGTCCATGCCTATAACTATTTGCTTAGGAAGTTTATGTGTTTAATGCTGGAAACGCAGAATTAAATCTGCTTGAGTACACAAGGCATATTCGTCAAAACAGCCAAAAGTTTTAGCTTACTTTATTACAGTAGGCTATAAACTGCACCAGCTCAGGTGTGCTCCTGATAGGAAAAGCAGCAGCACAGAGATTGAGTGCCATTTCAGGCATGTTAGCTGAATGCCCCTGAGTCAGAGCTGGATGCAAATGCATCTAGAGAGGACGCAAGTAACGTTCAGGGACAGAAAGCAAGTCAAAACTTTTTCCACATACAATTAGGACAAACAAAAGCACATACTTCAGTTTTTCTTTCATTTGAAAACAGTCCCTTGTTATAGTTGCAACTGCATCTCACTATCCCTCTCATCATTTATTAATCATATGATTCACTTACACGCATACCTTGGTACTAACTGAATTTATCATAGCATTGACTTTAAATTTTCATGTGCTGCTATTTTAGGGTTCTTACTTCCCCAAAGATGTAGTACTCCAAATCTCTGCAAGCACCACAGATTCTGAACAACCCCACATTGTGAGTATCTGACACCAAGTAAATCCAGTGCGTAGTAAAAATGCAACTAATATCAAAACTTTTTCACAGATCTGACCAAAATGTTGGTTGCATTTAACAATGAGTAACAGAAGATGACTTCTATCTGTTTAAGAGAGAAGACTGTGTAAAACACAGGCCAGATTCTGACGAGATCCTTCTGTTAGCCCACTCACTGTCTTGGATACATTCCTTTTTCAGGCTGAAATCACATTGTGACAGAATTAACAGTTAAGATAAGAGTTCAATTCAGCTGTCCCAACTGGGCCTCAGGTATTCACGATGTGCGAATCATGAGATGAACAAAGCTACTTTCGTATTACATAAGCTTTTGAGTTTGTCCTCTTCCTGGGGTATATACTTGCAGCAATCAAGGAAAAAAATCCACCAGAATCTTCACGTACTTTCTACCACACCAGCATCTAGCAGAGGTCATTGGTCATACAGAAATAGCAATTATTTGCTATCTGTCCTTGAAATGCTGCATGTATCATGACGCCTCAGGCCTTTAAACGGAAAACTTTTATTAAGGATAACCTGACGAGGCTCTCTCTTGTTGGAGGGGCACATTTCAACTTGAAGCTAAAAATAAATTTTCTTTCCACTGAGAATTCTTTTTAACAAAATACACTTCCTTTTTTCTAAAAAGGAATAATGAACTTCAGGCTAAATTTCCATATAAGCTATAAAATGTGATGCATCTAAGTTATAGCTGCATCACCTTCTAACAAACGTAACGCAGCAATGGGAGGGTGTTTTCTGAAGGGAGGGAAGACCTAGGAAACAAAACGCTCTTAGTAGAATGCTGAATGGCTTCATTGAGTATTTTTAGTCTAGCCTCTTGAGATGCTCTGCAAACATTTGCAAAACTATAAAACAGAGCCAGGGTTATGTCACTATCTTTGGTACAAATAATTTGTGAGGAACTACTTTGTTCTGGCAAAGGGATATATCAAGAGAGGATGCGTGAACTGGCTTGTTTTCTTTTGGATTAGCGTTGTTTGTCAACTGAAGGCCGTCTTTATGAGGAAAGAGCAAGGTGCCAAGAAGTACATTTCACCATGCCAAAATTAGAGGGAGGAGTTCAGAAACAGTCTTTTATTACCTAATTACTTTTATCAAATGACACAGATCAACTAACAGGAGATAACTAATAGGAAAAAGGGGTCTAATGAAAAAGTAAGTTATCAGCTGGATCCTCTCCAGAAAACAATTATCTCTAAGTAAACAAGTGCTGCGGTTGGGAGGTCAGACACACAGGGCAAGGAGTGGAGGTTTTCTCAGGATACCGGCCTTCAATGGAGATGAAAAGGGGGGAGCTGAAGAAAGCAGTGGCACTGAGAAAAAGGGAAGACTTGTTATTGAAGAAGCTAATATCTTTAGATAGATTTATTCCTATTCAGCCTGTAGATATCCTTTAAGTCTGCTTTGTCTGTTGTTTTTCTTTTAAACACAAATCAAATACAGCTTGCAAGATTAGTATCTCTATTCAAAATGAAAATTAGGACTACAGTAAGAACAGCCACATTCACCTGCTCCAGAACAAATAATCAGAACAACATTTTATTGCAAGCAGAGAAAATGGACGCTCACAGAACTTATTTTACCTTGATTGTCCTTGTAATAATGGAAGGGATGATAAAAAGAAAAGCAATACAGAACTTTAGATGATACTCAGCTTTACCCAGAACAGCAAGATGTGGTATCTGGAAGGTGTTTCAAATACATTTATGTTGCTTTTTCAACATTTTTCTGCATGATGTAAACTAGTCAGACAATTCAAACTCAGGTGGCTTACATTCAGATTACATCAACTTTCAATTCCTAATTTGAACAGTACTTTCAAGTTTTCCATTATTACTTGCTTACATATTATATATCTAAAAATATGCAAAACCTGTCTAATTATTTTAGCTAGTAAAATGACACCAGACACATGCAACAGCACCAAGGCATTTAATAAGTCCTGCTGGGAAAAAAAAAAATCCCAAAACAAGGATTTAATCGACTAAAGATCTGTGCAACCCAGCAGCCTGAAGAGAAGCAACATCTATTTTTATAAACATTCTTTGAGAATTATGAGTGACACAACCAAAGAGTTTTATTATGCTATTCTTTCCCTGCACTCTCTTCCCCCTTCCTCCATCATCAGTTAATCTGAGAACAGATGGAGCACAGAATTTATGGGAAAATGCTCCATCTATTGGGATCTACAGCTTGCTGCAGAACAGCAGGGAACACAAGGAAGTTTAATATAAGTAATACATGTAATAACCTCTAGCAAGGAATGGTAGAAACAAAACTACTGAAGAAACCTAAAAACCAGCCACTGTAAATGAAAATCCCAACCACTGCCATCCCAAAACTATGCTGAGAACAAGGCATAAGATATTTACGAGTCCTTGGCACATCCAGGGCAGGGCTGGGTAATACTGCTGGGATGTGCTGGTCCATTGCCAGCATGCCTTTCCCTGCACGGAAGGGCTGAGCTAGGTATGAAGTTCTCGTTAGGACAAGGTGTCTACATGGCCCCGCACCTTACTGACAGCACCTGCTGAGACATGGACCTCACCCTCAAGTGGCCACTCAGGTCCAGGGCATCATGGTACTCCCACAGGAATGCTGACATCTCATTTGGCTGCAAGTGGAAACACGTATTACCACTCCTCTGTGTCCAAATGGAATTAGAAGTCTGATACTGGATTTGGGGGACTCTGCAATAAGAGAGTCATGGAAAAAAATAAAGAGCACAGTACTGGAACACAAATGAATGATCTCACATAGGCACAAATAGAAAGCAGGTTTAGCCATGGAATGAAATAACCAGGGGATGAACCTCTTCCATCTGCCATCTACCTTTACAGCCCTGCAAATAAAAAGACTGCAAGATTCATGGTCTTTGTAAGTGTTTAAGTGACTCTGAGAGGAGCAGAATCCTCTGCCAAAAGTAGTCCCAGCCTTCACTTTCCTCCAGAGTCAACTGTTTGCTGGCAAACCTCAGCCACTTGTGCTCTCCAGACCTGCACACAGATGAGGTCACTGGCACATGTAGTGCAGATCTCAATGTACATATCAGCTTTTCCCCACCGCATGATCCTTGGCTCCCACAAGACACTGCAGGACTCCTGTTTTCTCTTCTTCTCTCCCTGCCCCACCACTTCCTTGTTCTTCCTTCCATCACTTCCCATCACACTAGGACTGACTGCAAGACATAGTGTCACCCTACTGGGACAGAATGATCCTGAGCTCTGCCCACTTGGAAAGACTACTGGGGAAGGAAAAGCTTGGCAAAGCCACTACTCTGTGCTAGGACAGCGAGTAAAACCAGAAAAGTACCCACCATTTTCACTACAACCACCTGAAAATCCAGTGACCCACCTTTCCTCTCATTACATAAGTTCTGCAGACAACAAACTACCACTTTAGCTGCGCATCCTTACGAAGGGTTTCCAGCAGGCTTTGATCATAAGTGCTGTGCAATAACAATGAATTTCCAAATGCTCTGCTTACTTTTTTTCTTTTAATCCTTTCCCTCATGTACCCTAAACAGCAAATATCAACCTGAGAACCAAGTAGCAGAGGTTTCTGGAATCAAGTCCCAGATCGAGTTGTTTAATGCTGGGCAACGATTTACTGGGTTTGATCAGATCACCCAAATTATCCAGCTCTACATGTGAGAGAAGTCCCCATGAATGGATGTATACCCCAGCTGCAGCCAGAGCAATGCACTTGGGAGGAGAGCTATCTGTGCTCAAGCTGCAGCTAACACCCAGGTTCATATGCTGCTTTCCAAAAGGAAAGGTTGTCATAAGGCAACAAATCCCTTTTCGTTTTGGATCAGCTTATTGTTTAAGACACACATGCCAAAAAAGAAAAGTACGAAGGGCTTTCTGACATTAACAGTGAATGATTATGTGAGGCAAACGTAATGAAAACACAACCGAGTCTTTTAGCTAGGGTAGAGAATATTCAGCCAAAGCCTTCCTCTGCCTCCTGCTGAGAGCAGCGCAATATGGAAATAACCAAATTATGTCATTAGAATGAAGACAGAAGCCTTTCTGATAAGTTGCTGTTTTCCTGATTCATTAATTGCAATACAGCTTTCGATGTCACAATAACATTTCAATTTTACCAATCTTTTACGTGATAAATTCACTGTACATTTTTGAGGATGGACAAACATTTTATAATTATTCTAATATGTCTAGTAGTAATATTTGTAAAGGACACTGAGCACTTGGTCCTCAGTTTTCTACTATAAAACTTAAACTAGGCCAACAGTTCATTGCCAGTTAACAGATTCAACAACGTATGATTAGCTGCAGTCCTATTATGACAGAGGGATTCTTGTGCAAAAGAGTACTATTTAATTAAGTGATATGCATTTCAGCAGAAGCTGTTGGATAAGGGTGTGTGCTATCTGCATGTACACTTAAAAGGTTTTCTTTCAAATTCAGTACACATAAATGGGAACTGTAATACAGCCCATTACCAAGGATTATCCAATCCTTCTCATAAGATCCAATTTTCACTTGCTTATAATTTCACCAGACTAATTGTTTGGGCTGAAACATTCCACACTGGATCTGTGCCTCAGGCTATTTTTTTTTCTGACATCGGCCAAAACTGTTCAGTGATTTCCAAGATAAAAGCCAGGAAAAAAAGACATTGTTTTACAATGAGAAAACAATATCTGGTAGCCCCTCCTTCAAGAATCCCAATATCCTCCTTGTTTTAAACTGAGAAAATATGCCTTTTGGTCAGGGAAGTATCTTTTGCCAGACCAGTTAAAGCCAGTTAAAACCTGGTGTTACTTCAAAGCTCCACAAAGTTGGTGAGAGGTGCTGTGTCTACCTACAGAGAAAACCAAGATAAGGATCCGCTGAAGAGGTGAGTAAAATGAAAAGGTTTTGATTAGCTGACTGAAGTGACGGAGAGCTGCAGCCCACTGCAGGCACTGCCAGGATACAGTGGGCCTGAGCTCTGGCAGAAGAGCAGGATGAGCTCTCAGCCTCAGCAATGAAGGGCTTCTGAAAGTTTTTACCAATTCCTGCAGTGCTTTTTGTGTTATAGCCAGACAGGAACAGCATGGGTTGGTTGACTGTTTACCTCTCAGGCTTTGGTTGCTCAGTGCTCATGCACCTACACCGTGGTCCTGAAGTAAAATGGGACAAAATAGGGCAGATGAACTTCTGTGATTGCAAGCTTAAAGTGGTACCCAGACATTATACTTAGAAGTATGCATAGAAAGGAATTAATTTTCAAACATTGGCATTGATTGTAACATTTTCTTCCCCCCCCCCCCCCCCCCCCAAACTTCAGTTCACGTCCTACGTCACTGTGGCTCTGTTTAAGCAGCGAAACTCACTTTGCACAACTGTCTGGTTATACAACAACTCAGCCTAAAGATGGAAGAAAGGGAATGCTGGCTGAGAAGCTGGACCCCTCTTTTGTTTCTACCCTGTCTGTTATCATTTATTCTGGCAGATATAAACTTCCATGCCCATTACAACAATACTGTTGTCATTGATTACATGCTTATTAATGCCAGCTTTCCTGCAACAAAGAAAATCATCTCCTCTCAGGAGAAAGATGATTTGCAATTTCAGAGTAACTGTGGTGTCTCTTAAGTAGATCCAATTTTGAAAGGACAAAGCACATCTTGTTTCACAAGGATGGCAGAACCATTACACAGCACAGTGCTACAGACTTTGCAGAATACAAATATTTCCATAGAGACAGAAGAAAAGCAAATCTAATTCTCTCTGAATTATTATTTTTCTGAGTACTTAAGAAGCATATTGAGACTCCAGATACTACACATCTCAGAAGACAAATACGTAAGAATAAGAGATTCAGAAAAGTAAGGCCCCTGAATAATCTTCCTGTGTTGTTTTCCTACATGATTTTCGTGTAAACAGATGACATTTTAAGTATTTTGGTGGTGAAAAGGAACACAACAATAACTTCATTTATGTAATACCCAAAGTGATGTATTTGCCCAAGACAGATTCCCTGTTCCCCAGCCTTGTTCCTCCAGTACGTAAATTTGCTCCTGGGAGTGCTGCCCAACATTGGCTCAAGCTTCCAGTAATGGAGCAGCAGAGTACCCCAGTGGTACAGAGCTTTTTCTCACCCTCAGTGCTGGCTGCATTCAGTCCTAATACTTGTCACTCACATCTATTTCTTCCCTATGAAAATTAGCTCCAGAGCTAGCAGGGGAATCAAGTAAAAACACAAAATCAATTGAACTGCAACTGTTTGATTCATACTTGATCTAGCTGCTAAACAGTCTACTACAGACTTGCAAGATCTGGCCCAGAAGCTACCATCAACAAATTATGACAAAATGTGTGTTGATGCACGTAAAGTGAAAGGAATTGCCTCAGAAAAGCAACACAAAGCACCAAGTGAATTGGAAACGGTGAATTGAAAGGCAGAGGGCATGCACTGAAGCTCTTTCAAGCTCTTTCAAGCAGTACATGGTAACAACCAAAACACGCTGCCACAGAGTGAGCCCAAGCTCTCCCTGAGCACAAAATCCCACCCTCCTGTCTCCCCTCTGCTCCTCCTATCATTACAGGGATGAAAGAAATTCATAAACTGTAACTCCGAGTCTAATACTGACTTGGCCAGAATTCAAGCTCAATAATTAATTACATTCTGCTCCTCCAAATTCCCACAGTAGGTTGACGAAGGGAAATAATTCTTCTTTTCCCCTCTGAGACAAAGTTTTTATATGGCTAATGGAGACAATATTCTATCTTGGAGAGAGCTGGCAGGTGAATTGGAGAGAAATAAGAGGTATGTATAATATTTGGGTAAGATGACAGCAGCAGATTAGAAGAGAATAATATTGTATTAAGTTTGAAGATTATGTCAACCCAAGAGCTAAATCATTGCTCTATAATTACATTTTGCGTAAGGGAATAAAAGCACAGATGATCACACAGGACAGGCAGCTGTCAGGACTTGGTGTCTGCGGGACTGTAACACAGACTGAATGACTTGGGATAGCAAACTACTGAGACAACTGAGAAATGGTTATGAAGGATGATAAATCTACAAGGTAAAACGCGTCTAAACATAGCACTAGGCTGTGGAAAGGCACAGAAAGCACCCAAACCACTTCTGCCTGAAGAACATGGAGAATTAAAATTATGCTATGTCCTCAGACAGCCACAGAACAAAACAGTATCTCACACCACACTATTCAGTGAATCATCAATATATCAACAGAAGGAAAAGTATTATGCTACCTGCACTATGCGCAGAAATTAAACCGCTCATCATGCTAGGATTACAATTGCAGTTTTCTTCTGAGGTTGATAGATGGATACTATAGCCTTAAGTAGCATTCTTGCAAGATTTTATTTATAGTCCATTCCGTGTGTATTTCCGAAGGACTTAATTAGCTTCCTTCCCTTCCAGTACAAAAAAAAAAAAAAAGCATACATCGGTATTAAAATAAATAAATAAATAAATAAATAAATAAAAACAAAGACAAGGCTACTGTGAAGGGTCTTGCTAACACTGCAGTTATTTTACAAAAACTGGTGCATTTCTTTCTGAAAACTGGATTTATCTTCAAAAAAAAGCTTGCTTTGTTCCTCCCTTACTATGGTCAGTCATATTTGCAGCCTGTGCTGCTATTTTAAGGATGGCCTGTGCCTGCAACCCAGAGGTTGTATGCATGCAAGCATAACATATTAATAAATGGTGACAAACTATTTTTTGCATTAACCAGATTACTACAGAGAAGATATACTACAGAGAAGATATTGCCAGAACTACAGGATTGCTCTCCATGAACCAGATGGTAACTTTCAATCCTGTTTCTATGTAGTTTGGGTGCCTAAAAACCCCTCCAATTCTAAATCAAAAGCAGGGTGATTTAAATCTTTCTTCACTTGAATGCTGGTGTTGGAACAATTAATTCAACTCTGTTCCAATTTTTCACTCATTCCACTCATTTCCACTCTGCAAGGCTTAAAGCCTCCACATTTTTATTCAAATAAGGTCCAAGATACTACAAGCGCATCATCCTGTGCCTTCTGCACATGTGTTCTTATGAGCTCTTCTCTGTGTACGCCGCCCAGATTTACTGCAACAAATTCAAAGCTTTACTGCAACGAATTCAACAAACCCGGAGTCTGTGTCACCTTCTCCACGTCAACAGCATGTCATGCTAACTGCACAAGACACTCAGAAGAACAGCTCAGGTAGAATGATTAGTATTGTGGACCGCACAACAAATCAGTCATCTTCAGCAACAAGCATATGTATACATATTGGCTGAGAGAGAATTAAAACTCAGTTTTCTGAGCATGGAAATGGTAAACAATGTTTTTGGGAATGCTTCTTTTATTGTACACATTGACTTGGTACTATATAGAGGATTTAATGTTAATTCAGCAAAAAAAAACATTCAAAGAGCCTTATATCTTGATAATTCTCAGTTTTATATTTCATCTGAAATAGGAACAAACATAAACTTGTACATCATCTTCCATATAATTTTACATAACAGCCTAAATCATCCCACCCATGAAATACATGTAAAAAACTATGACAACTGCTTGTCTAAACATACTACATTTGTTACCAGTTGTAAAGGATGGAGCCATGAGACAATTACCCCTATGTCAGCCTTTATTTCAAACTAAAACCTGCTCTCAGCACTCTCCTCCAGTCATGTCTCAAAAGTGGCATCCCCACAGCTCGTAACGCAAGAACTTGACTCGCTCTGCTCCTCCTGATCAGTTCTGTAACTCGTTACTATTTACACTTTCTGTTCATTTCATTTTCTTAGCCATTCATATTAATGTCTGATAATAGTGACACCACATACCATGCCTTCAATATGTGTGCTGGAAATGTTCAGCTCTCCAGTAACCACCTAGAATGAGTTAACTCCCATTTTTTGTAGAGTTGCAATATAGTTTCATCATCTTAGGTACAATTATTTTAAATTTACACATACGGCAATTGAGGAAAATCAGTGTTACTGAGTAGGTAGTATACATGTCCCCAGGTTTTTTCTTTGTAGTAGGTGTTTGTTTATTGTACATTGTCATTTGATTTAGAATGGATTATCACACAACTCTATCAGCACGGCCATCAGTATCTGATTTTCTTGCTGTCATCCTTTCACCTAGTAAAGATTTGCAACACATAGTACGAGCTCCAATGCTGTTGCAAAGCCAAAACACATGAAAAAGCACCATAAATCATATTTAATTCCACTTCTTGGTCACAAGATGTTATTATAGTTGAATCTAAGCACAATGCATAAATTATTCTCACAATATCTTGATTCTAATGCTCTTTATAAGTTCGAATCTATGTCTGCAGACTCCCCACAACACACAGCTAAGAGAACTACAACTAAAAGACCATCATCGCACCAGGACACATAAAAGAGGTGCTTTTTTTGAGATGGTTTTCTCAGTTTGAAGAGGATTCCTAAGTCTATTTCAGCCAATGCTCTGAACAACCCCGCACTCCCACCTGTCATCTCAAACAGACTCTGTGAAATGTATAGTTCTAAACTCAGGATGATCAAAGCAGTCTGAAAATAAAGTGAAAAGGCTGTTAATTTACCGAGGCTACCATTAGCTCTGGCTGGTTATCCCCATCAGGAGGAAGGCAGGTCACAGTAGCCACTATGAACCCCCTGCACCAAGGACATGTGGAAAAACTTCTTTACTTGGAGGGTGACACAGCACCAGAACAGGGTGCCCACAGAGGTTGTGGAGTCTCCTTCTCTGGAGATACTCAAAACCTGCCTGGATGCTTTCTTGTGTACCTACTGAAGGGAACCTGCTTTAGCAGGGGGTTGGGTTAAACGATGGCCAGAGGTCTCTTCTGACCCCCACGATGCTGTGATTCTGTGGTAAAGTGTGCTCGAGTGCAAACCTGCACTTCCATGGCACATGTGCAAAGTAAAATATCCTATAGAGAGGAATAAAGACTGGTATAATCCCACTTTTTACCTCACAGCCAGGTGACCTCTCACGAGTGCTGGACTTCCCATGATTTAGCATTTAAAGGAAGGAGGGACAGGCTTGACATTTAATGTGTTGCACAGGCCACATGCCTTAAATAATCCACTCATACATATGTCATGAACATACAGATGTAACATAAATATATCTAGATAAAACAATACTATATATATTGATGTACAGCTATAGTAAATGCTCATACACATATACTAATTAACTCATATTCAACTTCAGCACATTTTCCCTAATGGCAAAAAGCCTTTAAGGAAAATCTCAAAGGGATGGAGAAGCCAGGGCTTTGTGGTGGTTCCCTGTGCATCTTGGAAATTTTTGGTCACAGATGTTAGCTCTTCCCAACACTGGAGGCAATCCCCGGAGCACCTCAGCTGCTTGGCAAGCACAGTCCAAACTACCAAATACCATTCAAGTCTTAGAACTTTTGCTACCTAGCAAATGCAACATGAATGCTGTCATGTAACACCTTGTTTTTTAATTGAGTAGCAGTAATTGTGGAGACTATAGCACTTGCTCAGTATTTTTCAGCTGTTCATGAGCTTTAGAAAACATCCAGTAAAAATCCTCTACTTTTCTCCTGGGACTCCAAATGAATATGATGATAAGTTAGATCAACCCAATGGAGCTTTAATCTAAAATAAAGATGGAGACCTCAAAAATTTGTAAAAATATATAAAAAATGTCATCGTGCTAATGATGAAACACATTGCAGTAAAATGGCCGGTCCAATTCTCCAAGATTTCCGGAGTACCTGAGACACCAATGAACCTCGGTAATTTAACTAGCAATAGTCTGATGTAAGTGGTATGTGTGGGTTTAAAAAGCTTTCTTGATCTTGAAGAGCAGACTAGAACGTCACCTGGAAAAGTGACTCTTCAGCAATATAAGCCCGCTGATTATTTCAGTTTACTACATTTACTTTTTATGTGTATGATTCACTCTCTGTTTCCTCATTAAGGTCATGGACAATAGCTGGTTAACCTAACTGCTTAATATCATTGTGAGCAAGAAGACAATGAGGTTTGCAGATTTCAGCTGAAAGAGAGTGATAAAAAATATACAAATATCTGTATCAAGAACATCTCAAACATAAAATTTGAAGTGCCTCACATAGTGGAGCCATTACTTCATGAAGTTACTGTACATAAGATACATTACATAAATTTTACTTATATTTTGTTTTGTTGGCATGGTAAATTGCCAGTCTTGCTCACTGTAACACATACTGTAAAATGATCTGTTCAAATTTATCAGTAGGTAGATTTATTACACACATGTAGACACCTGCTTTATAAACCAGACCAACTGTGCCAGAATGACCATGTTGGAATCCTCTGGTTTTCATCCAAGAGGAAATGCATTACAAACTTCTCTGAAACTCCCTAAGAATTTTCAATTTTTTAACAAGGAGACCATCAGTCAAGCTAAAGGACATTTCAGCATTTGCTAATCTTCATGTTAAATAGGCTAGGCAAAAAATACTAAGTTTTGGTCATCTGAAAGACAAAATGAATACCAAGTCTTCAATTCTACTGAAAAGAGGCTGATATACTTGCTTTCGACATATGGAGTGGCCAGCATCAATCCAAGTACAATAAGTCAGTAAAACAAATGAAGGCAGTAAGCTCAAAAAACTGCATTCAGTCTGCTTTTACTCATTGTTGTGAAAACTTCTAACAGGTAAAATTTTGATTCAGGCCATCTCTACCACGTACAGATTTCCACCTGACAGATTTCAAGGTCTTCTTCAACCCTGAAGTTTAGCTACTCCAGCTCTACAGCCCAGATCTCAAACTGAGCCAAAGATTCCTTATGATAATTCCAGTGATTAAGAAGCATGTATATATACAGATACCTTCTAACGTTGTTTCCTGGCCAAACTAGTTGGAACAGCCATTCTTTATATCCGCAGCTTTAAGATTTCATAAATGTGATATAGAAATATGGTACTATCACTTGTTCAAAGTCAGTTGTCCAGAAAGGGGCATATAGGGAAAAAAACAAACATTGGTATAGTGTGTTTACTTCATATGATCACAGAATCACAAAATCACAGTACTGTAGGGGTTGGAAGGGACCTCTGGAGATCATCAAGTACAACCCACCTGCAATGCAGACCCCCTGCAGCAGGCTGCACAGGTAGGCATCCAGGTGGGTCTTGAATATCTCCAGAGAAGGAGAATCCACAACCTCCCTGGGCAGCCTGTTCCAGTGCTAAAAGCACTGTGACAATGGCAAACAATGATTCCAGGAATTCAGAGAGTGCCAACAATACTGAGTACTGAGCAATTGTATTCCTCTGTAGTTCATAAGCATGGAAATACATTTCCATTCTACGCAAGAAGGTTTACTATTTTTTAAACTTAGTGATAAGTGGAATAATAGACAAATTCTTTCTCAGGGAAAGACTCATTTTCAGAGGTCTTGAGAATAAATGCATCAGTATACAAGTATTTTGATGTTTCTGTGTACAGGAGACATAATATACAGGTGAAGGTAGGAAGAAAGTGAAGACACACTGGAGACACAGTTACTGCAGGACACTGACATAAAAAAAAAATTAAAATAATTTAAAAAAAAATAAAAAAGAGAGAGGAAGATACCTTTGAGTAAAGTACTGCTTTAAGTATACTTGTAGTTGTGAACCAAGGAAGCTCTCAAAAGTTAATGAAAAAAGTTTAGGGATGGTTTAGTGCCTTTTATTTTACTTTATCATTATTATTATTATTATTAAATAACACCACATTAAAGATATGATCCCTCTTCCCTTAACAGTCAGGAAGACCTTAAGAAGCAAATTCTGATAAACTACCTACCATACAGAATAAAGTGATGACTGGTATATACTGACTACTGAACATTCTACAGATAGCAATGACTTCTCTCTAGCAATGAAATGTTTCAGCCTTACGCAAATTTCTGCTTTACAATGCTCACAGAGGAAAGAGTTATCACCCTTCTCTAGATAAATATTTCAAAGTTCAGTCAAGAGCTTTACTTAGATTTTGGACTTAATGTTGTCCTTTACTTTAAGGGCTAATTTATCTTATTTTCCTCCTTAGTCTTCCCTGAAAAGGTTGTGTGTCTAAGTCTCATGTCTTTATTTTATTTTTTAAGTCCCATACCAAAAAATAATGTTATGATAGTAAAAATACACAGATTATTTTGGAATGCTACAATGAGAGAATAAAACAGTAGCATTATTAATAAATTTAACAATTTATAAACACAAGTTTAAGGAATATCATTGTCTGGTCTAGCTTGAGCTAACAAGTAGGATAACAACCCATTTCATTTTTGAATGGCACTGTCAAACAATTTTGAGAAAATGTTTTTATGGGACTACTCATTTTTAAGAGTTTTGTGGAAACTGGAAATGGAAGGATTTCATTTTCAACATTTCTGCTCTTGTTGTAAGCATGTACTAATTGTTTAGTGGTTCCGCTGAAAAGTTTAACATCTGGTATTTGCTGTAAAACTATAAATACAGTGGAGCTATCTGGACCTCTAAAAACACAAGAAGAAATAAGACAACCGAAATTTGATACATAGCAACTCCAAGGTGATTTTTTCCTAGCTTTATGCTTACAGTTTTCACATGTCATTAGAGTTGCTATGCTATGTAACTAATAGTTACTAGTAGTAGTAACTAATAGTAACTAATAGTTGCATTGCTATGTAACTAGGATTCACTTTGCACTTTTACAAACAGAACAGTGTGTCAAAAGTCAGTGCTCAACATATTTTGTGGCATCAATAATGGTCATAACCAACATTAAACTCTTTGGGCTTCCTCAAGCACAGCACAGGAAAAAAAAACCCATTAAACTAAGTACTGATAACAAGAAAAGTTTGAAATGCTTTCGTAGTAATTATTTCTCCAGAAAACAGTGGGATTTTTGCTTTTTAGAAAACTCTGCCATATCAAGGAGTTCACTGAGAACATGACTGTGAAGTTTGATTTTTTTTCTCTTTCCATCAAAAACCAGTCTTTTGCACTAAATTAAATAACAAGATAGCACTATATTAACCTGCACTCAGTTCATTTACTAAAGCCTGCTGAGCTATGCGTAGTGCACTGGGTCTGCCTCTTCTTGGCCACCCAGAAGTGGCACACAATTCTGACAAAGAAGAATGGTGAACTGTTTCTCCAAGATACTGGAAAATGAGCAAGAAGTGCCACATTTCCGACGACATCTGAGAAATTCCACGTGGTCTTAGCCAGCTCACACACACTCATGGTCCAACTCTGGATGAAAAATCTGCAATTTAAACAGCCCTGATCTAGATCTGAGAAGACAGTAATCTATAAGCATAGATCTTTTTTCACTGTTTAGGGCAAACAATACTAAAAAGTTCTTTCCCATTTAATCTCATTTCCAAGTGAACAATTCTCAAGATTTATTCCTGTTTCAGTATATTAGATTTGATTTTCTATGATGATAGTGAAAGCATTTTTGCCAGCTGCAACTGAAATGGCTAAAATCCAAACACTTCTGGAGATAATCTTACAATTAAAATGAAGAAATAAATTTTTCTATTTGACTGCTTTCCAAGTGTCTCAAGAGTAACGGTTGTTTATCGTTTCCTATAGGATACATAACACTACACAAAATTAAAACTTATACAAGGGAGCGGGCTTCAGATCACTGTAATTTTTAAAGAAAATTGTGAAATTGCTTGTAGAAGTGCAGACAGATAGCATAATGTAACATCACCTTACTGATGTATAATTTGAACAATGCACATTCAAAAGAAACCTGTCAGAATGCCTTATACAACCCAGAAGAGTCAAACACTTAATGCCTTCTGTCAAACAATTAACTGCTGCTTTTTCTTTCATTGAAAGTGAGTGTATAAATATTATGCTAACTTGGAACAAAATCACCTGAAATTCAGATTTCTATTTGGGCTGAAAATCCGTACCTAAAATAGATACCTAAACAATGTCTTCCTTTAGAATATTTAATTGGGAAAAAAAAAAAAAACCCAACCATAGTACAGAGCTCCTGCAATGCTTGCACCGAGTTTATTTTAAGCCTTGCTCACCTTGCATGAAGCAGTATGGTTTCAAATAAAACCATATGGAAATCTATGACTTCTAGCGATAAAATCTGGCAAAGTCTTAAAACCAAAAGGACGGTTTCAGCTGCAGACATGCTTTTCAGGAACAGAACTTGATCTGCATTTTCACTGTGGGCTGTTGACGCCCTCTGAGAGAAACGTGGTTGGTTATTCCAGGACTAGGAAAGCAGAAATCAGAGCCAGTGCTTGAAGGACCCTGGTCACAGTCAGGCCACCACAAAGAGTCACCACCCTGCAGTGGGATGTGATCACCTCGTGACACAGGGACTTGATAGCAGTTATTTTATGGAAACAAGCATCCGGTTATAAAAAATATGAAGTTAAACGTAGATGTCAGAGTTGAATTAAGACACGAAATAAATGATGAAGCAACAACAACAAAAAAACACCACCAAACAAAAGAACATCTCAGGAACAATAGGAAGCAGTATCTTCCCAATGGAAGTAACGATCAAAGCTTTTTACTCAACTATGAACCTTCCCAATTAATTCCAGCACAAAATAACACCTGGAACGTAGCAGCTTCACTTTCTGTTCCCTGCTGCAATGCTGCTTTCTAGCAGAGGAACAGTCTGCAAATAGGAAGTCTAACACATACACAATGCAGACTTAAAACAAAGGTACACTGTCACTGCAAGGAGCCCATCATGAACAATCCTGTTATTGCAGTCAGGAGTAGCCTGACTCATTACACATCCAAAGGCTGCAATCACTTGCTTACATCTGGCTATTTTACCCACCAAACACATGCTCAGCAACGCCACGTGGTTTTTGTTAAGAAAAACCCTGCAGACAGGTGCTGGCATGGCTGCTGCGCCCAAAGCCCTCACAGCCCCTGGAAATAACCCAGAGCCAAGCTGGGCAAACCACTGGGAGCAATGCCAATTTACGTATTCTATAGTCTCAGAAGGGGAAAGATGGGCATTGCCAAGCCACTGAGCCCAGCAAGTCATTAAGTGACTTTTCAAAAAAAGTTACCATTTGAAAAAATAAAAATCTGATCCCAAGAGAATACAGAAATATTCCTTAGTAAGGGAAAGGAAGATTCACTGTGAACACATTCCCAAGCCAAACATACATCTTGTCACGAAACAAAGGAAGGGGTTTGTAAAACCATTGTGTAGATGTGAAGCTGCTTCTATGAAACTCCATTTATAAGAGAAGCATGCAGTATCATGGTTTTTAAATACTACTGAGATAGAAGTACAGTCACTGATATATTTGCATATTTTATAGTAAAAGGTAATTTATATTAACAGTCTGTTTGTTGTCCCATTGCCTTCAAACAAGTAACCAGGGTTAGATCCATTACTGTATGTCTCAGGCAGTAGGATGGTGCAACTTTAAATTAAGGTCTCATAAAAGCAATAGAAAAAGCCCTATTAATTTCTCAGTTCAGGATAAATAAGTGGTAGGACACAGGTGCTTTTGAAGATCATTTATTAATTTACCTTATTTACCATCCTAGTGAAAGGACTTACTTGCAAACTCCCAAGTTTTGAAATCTGCACTTTAAAAAAGTGCTGAAATTGTCAGGGTTGCCCCACAAAGAACAAAATGACCAAACCTCCTGCAGCTTCACAACGCAGCAGCACCTCAGCCTCCTGTCTCTGGGTCACCCCTGCTCCTGCCCACCAGCCACATGCCCGAGCACTTTCAGTCTGACGCCTGACCCCACACAATCTGACAGCTGTGATTGCTGTCTCTCCATTTCCAGCCTCAACATACAGCAGATCAGTCTGCAGATCCTCCCATACCTATGCTGGCCTTAGTCAGCCAAAACAAGTGGTGACTTCTCTCCTTCCCTCGTGCCTCACTGCCTCAGGAAAGGTGGGGAAAAGCAGGAAGAGGAAGGGGCAAATTAACTTCAGCGTGCACACACACATACATGAGTATATTAACATCTATTTATGTGTATACAGTATACCTAAAATTAGGTTTACAAATATGAGGTGTCTGTATAATTAGCAATGAAAGGTAGAATTATGAATCACAGACTAAGCTGCTTTGTCTAATGGCTCCAAGTTTTGCTCCTGTTCACATGAGGTAATCATGGAGAAATGCAGCATACATTGAAGCTCATTAGCTGACTTGACCCAGTATGTTGGGTGAATCCAAGGATGCCCTTTTAAAGCACTGTCAGCAACACCTGATGCTCAAGAAGTAAAGAGAAGGTGTTTTGCTGCAGAATTCGGTACCTTGGAGCAAGTAAAAAGATGCACAAAAAAGCATCATATAATTGTATGCACTGATAGGATCACATTTAGAGTACTAAAAGGATTCGAGAAATCAATTTTAAAATAGTTTCAGATTTTTTTTTTTTGAAATGGCAAGTTGATTAGAAGAGTGTTTGCTTCCTTTCAGGTGGGGTAGCTAAGGTACTGCAACTTCATGGGTGGGTATGTACCAGAGTGAGAGTGCCCTGCTGTAGTCAGAAAACCAAATCAAACCAAAAAAAGCCACTCTTAATGCAGCGCAGTACTGTCAGTATATTCCTTCCTAATTCCACAGGTATTTTGGAGTGGTACAGACCGACCATAGATAAATACAAGGAAGGAACAATTCCCAACCATGTAATTAGTATCTCTTTTCTCATTCCCTCCCAGTAATAAAGTATTCTCCCATAAATGCAATGGAACTGTAGCATCTTTCACTTCATCTTACAAGTAACAGGGATGTTTCTGCGTAATACTAATCCCCGTGGAAGTATTAGTAGATTATCATTCCACTTATGTGCAAGTTTAACAATGAAAATTTTTAAGTATTGTGGAAGTTTTACACTAACATTTCTTTATGTTGTGCTCCTAAGAAAAAAAAATTTTACAGTGGATGCATAACATCCAATTAAAATTGCTGACAAAGCCTTAAGTACCAAAAAGCAGCAAAATGTCCCCAAACTAAATTAAACAAGAAGAAATACACTGAGTTACGATGAGAGTTCTTAAGTCATTAGCTGAGTTAAGATTTGTAGCATATTTGGGGTATTAAGCAGAAAACAGTTTTATTTAAGTGTAAAAGTTTGGGACTTGCCTCATGTGACCTCCCTGGCACACCGCCAAAGCTCCACTCTTGCTGACATTTAATCTGAACATAATCCCCGAAATCTCCGTGCCATTGCTGGGCTGCGTGGGAATGATTCCCTGACAATGTACACAGAATTGTATTGTAAATTTTGTTTTCAGCTCATGGCTGTTCACCTTCCCTTCCAGCCATGGCAAATCATATATTTTTTTGAATATAAGATAACAAGGTAGTCCCTTTATTTATTACAGGGTCACATAGTTACTAAAAAGAAAACAAGCCCAACCCTTCCTATTTCAGTTGTTTTTCCACTGATGTCTACCATACTTTTAAGAGAACAAACTAAAAAACAAATAAAATTCAGCAGCAGATGAACACCTCGGGCAAGGAGCTGAAGTGGCTCAAACAATCCCACCAACTCTACGCAGGAGCAGGACCACACTGCAGCAGAGGAATGTGGGCTCCAGCTGGGGGTACTTGCACTTGACTGTCATCTTCTGAGTGAGCAATTGCCTTTATAAAAAAGCATATACTTAAAGAGCTTTTTCTTATTGAAGGATGCCTCTGATCTCTGAGGCCAACTTCATTTTTGTCATGAACACTGTGAAAAATCACAGTGTCCAAGAGTTCCACATCTGTGACTTTTGGCATTTGTGCAAGGGTAGGGACTCAAAAACTGATGTTTAAACAACGCTAATGAAACTGAAGGAACACAGTAATTTGTAAAGTGTAGAAAAGCCCCACAATCATTTCAACAAGATGAGTATGAATCTCTCATTGTTTTCTTTGTGCTCAGCATTTCACAAGTATTTTTCCCCTGAATTCAGAAAGGAGTTAGGTAGGCAAAATAGAGCTGACTAGATGCTTGTTTATGCAGGCCCTACAGAGGGAGGTCATACAGCAGCATGAGCTTTGGTTTTCGATGGGGAAACCTCCCCACTAACCTGGATCCTTACTTCAGTGACAGTTTAAGGGTCACTGTAGTTCATCTGAGCTAGCAAAAGTTCATCTACTTTCACCATGGTCTAATTTCTGTCTGCAGAAGAGACTGGCTCTTATTGAGACTTCTTACTCCCCGAGTGATCCCATTATTTGCCCCTCCCAATGTAAAGTTAGTAAATACCATCACAGAATCATACAATATCCCAAGTTGGAAGGGACCCATAAGGATCACTGAATCCAACTCCTGGTTCCATACAGGATCACCCCAAAATCAGATCATACATCTGAGAGCATTGTCCAGATTCTTCTTGAACTCTGGCAGGCTTTGGGCTGTGACCACTGCCCTGGGAAGCCAGTTGCAGGGCTCGACCACCACAGAGTCATAGAATCACTAGGTCTGGAAAAGACGTCAAAGACCATCTAGTCCAACCATCAAGCCATCTCCACTATTACCACTAACCATGACCCTCAGTGCCACATCTACACATTTCTTGAACACTTCAAGGGATGATGACTCCACCACCCCCCTGGGCAGCCTGTTCCAATGCCTTATCACTCTTTCTGAGAAGAAAATTTTCCTAATATCCAACCAGAACCTCTCCGGCACAACTTACGGCCATTACCTCTCATCCTACCACTAGTTACACAGGAGAAGAGGCCGAATCCCACCTGGCTACACCCTTCTTTCAGGCAGTTAGAGAATGATAAGGTCTCCTCTGAGCCTCCTCCAGATTGAACAATCCCTGTTTTCTCAGCTGCTCCCCATAAGACTTATGCTCTAGACCCTTCACAGCTTCGTTGCCCTTCTCTGGACATGCTCCAGGGCCTCAATTTTTTGCAGTGAGGGGCCCAAAACTGAACACAGCACTCAAGGCGTGGCCTCACCAGGGCCAAGTCGATCTCTTCCCTGATCCTGAAACCTCCTGGTGAAGAGTTTTTTCCTGATATCCAACCTGCACCTCCCCTGCCACAGCTTCATGCTATTCCATCAGGTTCTGTCACTGGTCACCAGAGACAGATCAGCTCCTGCCCCTCTGCTCCCCTTCGCAGTGAACAATAAAGATTGCTTTCATCATTCAAAGGGATTAATTAAAGGGTAAACAGATGACACAAAGTAATTTTCATTTTTTAACTCTTAGTTTAGAGCAAAAAGCTTGCCATCATCAGCACAGCAGGTTCCTTAGCCGGTGCATTAACCTCTTCTCACAGACATTTCCTACACAGAAGTGACCAAGCCAGCAAAGGCTATAATTTCATGGGAAAAGAGAAAGTGCTCCAAAGCATTCATAAAGACTTTAAAGTGTTATTACCTCTAAGTTATCCCTAATGCTGATCTCTTCATACATGCAAACATATATATCCTATTCCAAAGGTACAGTTTTGGGTTGACAAGCAAGAGACCTCTCTGTTCTTCTGCTGTTAAGAAAACTAGCTCAACAGGAAAAATAGGAGCTCCATTTCCTACAGCTGAGCAGCCTGATCCAACCAATAGCCACTTAAGTTGCTGGGGAGAGAAATTAAGAAACGTGTTTTGAGCTGGCTTCAGCTAGGTACACTGCAACCATTAAACAGCAGCTGCTCTAACAGGACCTTCCGAAGAGTCACATGGGAGATACAGATCCACCAGAAAAATGCAAAGCCCTCAATCCCATCACAAAGAGGGGAGAAATCACTGCAGCTTTATCAAAAATGTGTTTAGGTGCTCCAGCATCAGCCTACCACCAGAAGAACCCACAGAGGAGGGCAGGGTTCACTTCAGAGCTGGCCTTCCAGGGGCTGCATGTCACAGACAGCTCCCACCTGGTCTTCACAGCACTGCAGCTGCCCCATCAGCCCCACCACTGCAGCCAGGTTTGTCTGGTTTTGCAGCTGGCACCACCAAAGGCTACAAGAACTTGTAGCCAGCACAGTCCCCTCCAGACTGACTTTTCAGTCTCTTTAGCTAATAAATACCGACAGCAGTACACATACACTGGCACCAGCTGTGAACAGTTTATACATACCTGGTTCTGCACCTCTCTAAAGCTCTTCTTTCTTACCAGTTTCTGTACGACTGTTGCTGTAATGCCCTAACCAGCCTCAGAAGAAAACTGCTCACTAGACTAGCCTGCAAAAACCTCGTTTCACCTAGTACTGACACAGCAAAATCCTCCCCACAATAACAGCACTGTACACAAAGCACCACAATGAAGAAGAGCTCTGCTGGTTTGTCCACTGACTCAGCAGTGGGTTCTTGCATTGCTGTTTCAGAGGCACCAGAAACTAGCTCAGGAGCTTCCATCTCAATGCTAAATACATGCTCCCTGTGCCGGCAGTCCTACTGTTTTGCAGACAACAGCCTACAGCTACTAGTGATGCATATCCTAGCAGTTAACATGTACTACCTAAATGAAAAATCATTTTCAACACTGACTGAGGGAGAATCTGGTTTTAGTAATTGCAATTAAAATGTCAGACAACAGAATAAATCAGAAAGAGAGCAACAGAGGACTGTAAAGACTATTATATATATAGGTACAGCCTATAGAAGCAATTTTTGGAAGAACATATTCACCTGCAGTGCTCAGAAATTAAATGCCTTCCAACTGAGAATCACAGAGGTCTTAACAAACCAGAAATCCCACAGAGGCAAGCCAGCAATTCCTATTTTCATGTACGTTGTCCCCATCTAGGGCCTGATGAGTGAACTTATGGGAGTGAAGTTCAAAAAAATCCATGTATCCAAACAAACACATGACCTGCACATATTAACTATGGCCCTGCGTGACAAGTAAATACAAACTTACCAGAACAGGAATTATTTATTCCACTTGTCGCTGTGGGCCTGTGATAACACTGGCTTTGTGAGCTACACTTGTACCTCTGCTGGGAAGTTAGCTGCATTATGGAAGACCACACTCTTGGAAACTCACTCAAACTCACAGGGCTTTTGTTGTGTTGCTACCTTGACAGGAAGCTTGAGTTGTGCCCCTCATCTAACTCCTCTTCAAAGAGGTAAGATTTTAGTGCTGTGAAAGTGGTGCTGCAGGCTTCAGCAGATGGCCCATGGGAGGAGGCGGCGTGGGCCAATGCTGATGCTGGTAGCAGCATTAGCAATGCAGCTAGGAAGCAGAAGCTTGCATTTTTCCATCCTTCTCCAGTGCTAACCCTGAGGAGACACCAGTCTCTTATACAAAATGCACCAAGATCCAGTAGTTCAGGGGACTCAACCAGCTCTAGGCCTTAAGTCTGAGCTCTGGTGCCCGCCACAACATAGTCAATGTCTTCGTAAGGCCTGTGGAGAACAGTCCCCCTCCCAAGCCAGAGATGTCCTCTGGGAATGTGCTAGTTGGTATGGCCCAAAACCTTGCCAAGGAGTGTGCTAGAAATTAAACAATATGGACAACCATGACACAATACTCAAATACCAGTCCTGACCCTTTTCAATTACCGGTGCAGACAAAGTCGCAGTGAAGTGGATCTTTTCAACCTCACTGCTGCAGTTAAAATACAAACATCAGGAACAGTGCAGTACAGCAGGAACAAAGACTCACATTTTCATCCCATAGCCACAAGAGGATCCTACTACCACCAGAAGAAAGCAGGAAGCACAAATAACTTCTGAACACAAAGTCAAATGTTTTTCAGAAAGTAAAGGAGCCAGAAGATGAGTGCTACAATAGATAGCACAGCACTGGCAAAGTAGAAGTGTGAAGTGGATGCTTTCCAGCATTCAGTTTAGGAAGACAAACATTGTTTCACAAATTCACTGTAGCCCTGCTTCTGTTCCAAGCTCCTTAACTCATGCCAAAGGGCTTGGACTTTCTGAACATCCTGTTCTGTTTCCTCCACCACTGGTCTGAGTCCTCTGTGTTAAATGTCTTTATTTCAGAGTCCTATTTTCTATCATTTTATTCCAGACTCCTCGTTCTGTAGGTTTTGCATTTTACCTCTGGGTAGGAGTGAAGACAAGCAGATTAATGAGAAGTCTGAGCAGCACATTAAGCTATACCTATTTTAAGAGCCTTCTCCAGTAAGCATCCCAAGGCACAGTATAAAAATAAAACTACACAAATCACATTTAAAACTAACAAAAAGCTCACAGATGCTGGCATGCCTTGAAGCATAAATATAAAGATCAATGATTAAACGTTTCAATGATTCCCTAAAGTCTCGGAGCCACATGAACACAGACCATTTTACCTGTCATTACTAGGACACGTTAGCAACCAGATCAAATGCGAAGTCAAGGCATCTTTATGACAGCTTGCTGGCAGGAAAAACACCCCCCCAACAAGGAAAGGAAAGAGCTTTGGTGTACAAGCAGCAGCTGGCTGTTCCAGGGATTTCCTGACTGACTGAAGGCAGTGCACTCTGCACCTCTCTGACACAGCTGCAGAATGCACTCCTGTTCCTTTCTCTGCCTCACTACAGCTGCAAGGACTTGAGTGGTCTCATGAAAGGAACTACAGTAGCAAAGGCTCAGGCAGGAACAGCAATGTTATCCCTCATCATAATGACATATAGCCCCCAGATGCCTGCTCTTGGGGCTTCACGAACAGCGCAAGAAGCACAAGAGAAGGCCTCAGCATGCCTGGCAGCGGCCTGAACTTGTCCATCTGTACAGGCACACTCCTGCTGGCTAGGATGAGGTGGCATGGGACAAGGCATTTCTCTTGCTAACAGAGAATCACTGCTGCTCCAAACTGTGAGAGGGCCTGCCACTGCTGCCATTGACATGGGCACAAAAGCAGCCCACTTACTTAATAATGTTCTGCCGTAAGACTTCCCATCTCGCTTCCTTCCTCCCTACAGGAACACTTGAGGCTGAGATCAAAGCACATAGCTGGAGATACAAGGAACCAACTGTGACCTTATTTGCCTTTATTAACTGCATTTCTAAACTGTCCAGCAATGGCACTCTCACAGCCACAGGGCATGGCAGAAGCTCCTGTGGGAACTTCAGACCTCATCAATCCCAGAAGTCACCTTCAGAACCTCCCATTAATGAGCATGGGTGACCCTGCACTCAGTCTCATACCCACCAGCTGCTGAGGCAGATTACCACTATCTCCATCTCCAGAGCCCCCAGGCCCCTCTATATGACCCTCTGTGGGATCACTTCAGGGTGGATCCTCACTCTCAGCTCCCACGCTGCACACACTACTGTCTGGTAAACATGACTTCTGTGTGAAGCTGCCATGTAACTACTTCATCTTAGCCTGCTAGAGCTAGTACTAAAACTAGTGGGATGGTTTTATCTCAGAGGTTCATCAGCAGCAGATGTGTTGATCAGTCTTATTGCCTGCAGTTTATGCCAAACCCTAGCACTTCTCAAGAAACTGGGATGGGCAGCTGGTGTTTTCAAGGACTATAAACACAACAGAGAGCTACTAGTAACTTTTCAAATTATTTTTTTTTCCAGTCTTAAAACTCATTCCCTTTTAATTGTCTCCTCCCCATTTCTTGCTCGTCTCAAAGATCCATCTTGCACTGTGACCACATTCCCAACCCTATGGGAAGGTCTTGAAAAATAAGAAGGGATGCTGTTTTGGAACAAGGCAACCTCAGTGCAAACACAGCAGCTCTTGAAGTAGTGCACAGACAACCAGCTGGTCCTTGGTCAGACTCACTTACCTTTCTCCATTCTGAACAAATAGTTTAGGAGAAAAAAACAAAGTTACACATCAGCCATCCCTTTAAGTAATGTTGGAAGATGGGCTCTGGCCTGCAACATTACCAAACAGCAATGTGGTTCATGGTAGATTAAAATCTACTTTAAGATTATGTTTATGCTAACACACACACACACAAAACAAAAAAGATGTCAGGCCCAAGAGCCATCAAAACTTCAGCTGGTTCAGATTACTTCACGAGCAGCTGAGCTGATCAACAGAATCTAGAATTTGTGGAGCTCCAACCAAAAAAAAAAAAAAAAGGTGGCTGACATAGTGCAATTTGTGAAGAGTACTGACTTCAGTAAGCTAGCGAAAACCAGAGCTACAAACTTGTGAGAAGGACATAAAATAGTATTAGCATAAAAAGAACAAGAAGTTCTGAACAATGTTGGAATCACATTTTGAACTCAAGAATATGTATGTGAAATCATCCAACCAGAAAAAGCTGGGATAAAATGCGTTTCATTTTACACTGATGCTTCAATAAAGAAGGACAGACAAGATTTCAATCTCACACTGCTCAAGGAAGGAACACTTTCCTCACCAGCTGGCTCAAAAATTACTTGGATTCCAGAGTGGCCTTCTAATCACCAACAGGAAAGCTGAGAAACTATTTTAAGTAAGCATCACTAAAAATAAAACAGGAGATGCAATGAAAGGAAAAAGAAAGTGGTCAATGATAAATACAGTACAAAGATGTCACTATTCATATTTTTAAGGCGATTTATATTTGAAAGCTTTCCCTTTGAAACACTGACAGGCAGGCTTCCACACTCATCAGTCTGGTACTCATTCAACTGAACAGTATTTATAGAAACATGTAAAGGCCAACAGAAACAGAAAAGACATTCAGATTACTTTCTGTCACAATTTGGCATTGTTATTATCACTTTGCATACAAGTTCAGCCAGATACAAACAAAACATTACACAACACTACACTGCTGCATGTTTTGAGTGCTCTACATGAAATTCTGCTCCAGCAACATACTACACCATGAAAAGATCTACCACTACAGTTTGACTCAGTCTTACATTGCGTGGAGATAAGCTCTTGCAGACAGACTTGCTGTTTGCTTGATTTCTCAAAGACCTGAACACCTTGTGTCATTCGGGATATCTGTGACGGTAAAACCATGAAGAGCCTATATAAGCTCACTGCAGCGCAAACCTGAACAGCAGAGCTGAAGCAGAAAGGATCTGTGGGAGTGGGATGCCTGGTGAGAGGATGACGATGATGGAGAACCACTGAAATACCCTACATCGTCCATTTCCAAAGAAGATGCATTTGGCTCCTTAGAAACTAAGATAGTTGAAAAGAAAATGCAATTCCTCTTGTGTACCTCTGAAGGTCCTCAGAAAACACGGTCTGTGCTTCTGCTTAAGAACACATCACATTTTGAAAATGCCAACAGAGACCCATGCTGCTCTTCTAGTGATCTAGATGACTGAACATAGTTTCAGAGTCAGTTGCCTGCTTTCTGCTAGAAACTTGTTACTCTTAGGCTTGATCATGTGTCAGCACCATTAGGGTTAATTAGCTAGCCTTCCTCCCTAGCAGCCCTGACATATTTATTAAGGTTATCTTAGCACATCTCAGCTTTCACTTTGCTAGTCTATTCTGCTACAACAGTGGTTTTCAGAAATGCTCTTCTTTTTGCATCTGTTCTAGTTTTAAGTTGTCTTGATTTCAGACTTCAGAGCTACATACAGTGAAACACCTGAAATTTCATTTTGTATATTTTTCTACAATGACTGTAAAACTTCCACATCTCCACTATCTTCATGTTACCCTTACTCCGCTCCGGATCCATGTTTACCTTTCCAGTGACCACATTACTCACCCACTTCAGTCAGGAGATTACACGTGTTTTTATACAAGTTATAAATATTTTTTTAATATTTTTTTCTCCACTTTTAAAGATCAAGGCTTTTTACTCCATCCAATTTAACTACCAACCAATCTCAGTAACTTGTTTAATTAATTTCACACCTTACTTTTGTGTAAGAAAGAGCTTTATTTATGGAATTACTTTTGCTTATACTAGTATTAATTTACATGGAAACAAATTCACACCTCATCCAAGCTTATTTTCTGTAACCAGATCTTCAATACCATCCTCTTGCTATATCAAAATGAAATCTGAGAGAGCATTTCCACAACTCAGTTCAGTAACTTTTTAAAGAAGGAATTCTATTTATTCACTGTCACAATTTGCACCTAAGACAGTCAGTGTCTGAAGTTTCCAAAAACTGCATCTACTGAAGGGAGTCATTTATATCTGTATTTCTGCAAGCAAAATAAACATGCCCAAGACGGCAAACTGGCACAGAAAGGTGTCATGCTATTAAATTCTCTCATCCTTCAGAACAGGGTGATTGCTTCCAAACTTCCTGTTTGGAATAATCCCAAGATAACTTTCAAACTTTACCTGGGAATAATTCAGGTGAGTTCCTGTAGATATAAGCCAAAACTGTGCCAGGAACAGTTAACGGTAGATACAATTGATTTTCAGAGCCTGGGAATGCTTCCTACCACTATTTAATTTACCAGTACAGACATGGCTGCTGTAGCTGTTGTATGATATTAATATGATATGATATATGATAAACGTAGATATTAAGAGGTTATTACCCATGACCCTAAGTTTTTCACAGCTGTCTGTAGATCTTCATTAGCTTGTTATTTTCTCACCTTTCTTCTTAGGGATCAAAATAATTTAGGTGATAATACACCAGCCACACCTTTTACGAGAGCTTTTCTCTGGCTTGGCACATTAATCTTCGTTCTGTTCTGCTGAGATCTTTGTTTCAACATTCTTCTTTAGGACTTTCTCAGCTTTATGTTCATAGTGCGTTTCTTTGCTCCCAGAAAACAAAACATCGCTCTTTCCCCTAGCTGAGCTCTGCTGACAGATCTTTCTTTCCACCTAAAGAAAGAGAGTCATCAGACATAGACATCTGTTTCTTTCTCACGCTGTTATGAATTACAGATAATCATGTTTTTATTTGTTTGGGTTTTTTTCTACTTTTTCCCCTGCTGCAGCTCAACTATTTTCTAACTATTCCCTCCTTCCAGTTCTTTAATAGCATACTCGTTCCTCCTCAGCCTCAAGTCTCTAGTTATCTCCATCTTGCCTTCCTTTTTTTTCATGGTGCCAGTCTTCTGCTTTGTAGTCACCTGTTTCTGACTTTTTCTCCTCAGTTCTCCATCATAACAAAACTGTCTATCACATGATTGCTCTACCTCCAAATAGTGTCTGCCTCTGCACTGTGGTTATAGCCACATGCATGTAAGGTCATTTTTCACAAAGACCTCTCACTTCCAACTGCTATTTTTATATACAGCTGTGCATTCAGATCACCTCGACTGGTTTTCCTCTTCCCTCATTTCTTCAGCTCCCTGTCTCTAGTTGCATCTAGACTACTTGGATATTCCCTCTCCTGAGTTCTGTCAGCTGACATTTCTATGTAAAAATAGATCCTATAAGGTAACACTGAAGAAAGTTCATCTCCTGTTCCTGCATCCAGTCTCACTGTCTTCTCTGCTATCCTTCATTCAGTGCTGCATCACTGCACATACTTCCCTGTCTCTGCCTTCAAAGAAAAAGAAACAGCCCAGAAAAAAACGATACAAACACTGAGTTGTCCTTAAGTGCCAGATGCTTTCTCTGGCCACTGACTTTATAAACTTTTGGCCACATCTGAAAGGCAATTATGTGCCCAGCCTAAACTAAGCTCACTTAAGTGAAAGGTTTTGGTTGCGACCAAAGGCAGAATACGTCTTTCATATCCTTCAGCGACAGGAAGTTTAATCCACTGACAACTGCAAATAGGTCCCACGAACTGCAAGAAAAAAAAAATTAAATAGAAGCAAAAGGAAAAGAAGGTAATTGATATGTAGGGATGGAATTTCTGGATGTAGAACTTTACTATTACTTAAAGAAAAATTGATCCCCATCTGGGATCTATGTCCAGGCCCAGAACAGGAAAGATGTGGAGCTGTTGGAGCAGGTCCAGAGGAGGGCCATGAAGATGAGCAGAGGACTGGGGCACCTCTCCTACGAAGAAAGGTTGAGAGAGCTGAGCTTGTTCAGACTGGAGAAGAGAAGGCTCTGAAGAAACCTCAGTTGCAGTATTCCAGTACTTGAAAGGAGCTCATAAGCAGGAAGGGAACCTATTTTTCACATGCTCTGATAGTGATGGGACAAGGGGGAATGGTTTTAAACTAAAAGAGGGGAAATTTAGGTTAGATGTTAGGAAGAAATTCTTTACTTGGACGGTGGTGAGGCGCTGGCACAGGCTGACCAGAGAGCTATGGATGCCCCATCCCTGGAGGCGCTCAAAGCCAGGTTGGATGGGGCCCTGGGCAGCCTGAGCTGGTGGCTGGCAGCCATGTCCAAGGCAAGGGGTTGGAACTGGGTGGGCTTTAAGGTCCCTTCCAACCTAAGCCATTCTATGATTCTATGATTCATCCTAAATTGAAGAAAATGAAAGAAGCAGTAGTAGGAACTTCATGTCAGAGATTAACAAAGTTTAAGTAGTCTTCATTTCCTACTAAAGGGCTAGTTACTAATTGTTACCCCATCATGCTTGTGAAATAAAAAATAAAAAGTTTACATGAACTTCAGATACAGACTATACTTACTTGAATTTTCTGCAAAACTGGAAGTAATTGCAGAAGCACATGGCTAAAAAGAAAATGCAATTTAAGAACTTAACGAAAATGTCTTTATGCAAATCAGAGTACTGACTACAATCCTATCACTCCTATCAGTATGAAATCATACTAAGAAATGGACCATATAATCTAAACTGCCATTTACCAGACTTTTCCCTTGAAACAGTACAGAGTTTACAGAACAGCTAATAGGGGCAGATTTTTAAAGGACATGCAAATATGCCAGAAAGAACTACACAGCATCTTAAAGTCCAGCGGAGGGTCACAAAGATGATAAAGGTCCTGGAGTATCTCTCCTGTGAGGAGAGGCTGAGTAACCTCGGTCTGTTCAGCCTTGAGAAAAGAAGTCTGAGAGGGGATCTTATTAATGTTTATAAATATCTTAAGTGTGGGAGACAAAGGGATATGATCAACCTCTTTTCAGTGGTCTATGGGGACAGGACGAGGGGAAATGGCCATAAACTGGAGCATAGGAAGTTCTGCACCAATATGCAAAAGAACTTCTTCACAGTGAGGGCGATGGAGCACTGGAACAGGCTGCCCAGAGACGTTGTGGATTCTCCTTCTTTGGAGATATTCAAGATCTGTCCGGATGCCTACCTGTGCAGCCTGCTGTAGGGGGCCTGCTTTGGCAGGGGGTTGGACTCAGTGATCTCTGGAGGTCCCTTCCAACACCTACAATTCTGTGATTCTGTGATCTCTTATGAACCTTATGACTGTACAAAAAAAACAGCACTTCAGTTTGAAAACTGAGAGTCGACCAGCTTCACTTTCAGTGCAAGGCTTTCCTGCACATCCACACGTATAGGAGACAAGCAGTGAAATGAAGGAAAGCCTCCTGCCCATAGCACGTAGGTTGATCTCCAGAACTGAAAATCCAGCAATGCTGATAAATAAATAAGACACGCTGAAACACAAACAGAAAGAGCATGCCAGTTGCTTTCATGAAAACAAGCATCCAGGCATCAAATTTAATTGTTAGTAACTGGGATGATTTTCAAAGACACAAATGGACAACTTCAAAGATTTTCAAGGCTGGCCAAAATAATCTAATTGTTCCTGTAAATCTATAACTCCTGGAAATTATGAAATCAACTTCACTGTTGTTACAGATTTTGGAACACGTATTCACTATAAATACTATACTAATTATAATTAATTACATCAATTTCCTCTCATACTTTCTGCTGCAGTTTTCCTAAAATGAAGCAGACCAAGAACGCATCCAAGCACACACCTCCTCCACAAGATCACCAAACACAGTGCTGTGTTCTGGCCTACTGGCCTCAGCTAGCTACTGCCTGGAACCCATATAGGACACTAGTGAAAATGAGATTCAAGGGTTTTTTTTAATTCTCTTTCGATTCATCATAAAACCACCATGCAAGCTGAAGCTGCTAGACGTTTCTTGCCAGGAAACGTCCCTGAGAATTGAGCAGCGCATGACCTCCAGTCAGGCTGGAAGTACAGCCAGTCTTACACTTCCCCTGACTGCACTGGCTTTGCCCCAGCGGCTGAAGAAAGCCCATTAACACCTTTCCAGCAGATCACATCTGCTGGTGACCTCTACAACAAAGTGCAACATGGAGACTGACTCATGGATCCTGGCCAAAAAATAAATTAAAAAAAAAAAGGAATCTTTTAGCTGGCTTTTAATTGGAGCCATTCTTTCCATTAACAGTGCAGACTAAGGTGCAGTTTCTGGCTCTGACCACTGCTACAATGAATATTTGTTTGAAAGATACTATTTCTAACCATATTTCTAAAGCATATTTCTGGGAAAAAAAAAAAAAAAAAAAGGTGTACCAGAGTGAAAGCCTACATCATTAATTCTATAATCAATATAAAATTTATGGAGATGAATCAATGTGTAAGCCTTTCACAGTTCCTTCTAAAAATTCAGAAACTTTCCTCTGAATTCCTAGTGTGGCTTTGACCTGCTCTTTAGACTAGTTCTTTGCCAGAGGTGCTATATAATTGTTTATGTGTCATCTAACCTGAGGTAGAAGCAGAAATTCAATAAATAAATATGCAAATATCTGCTAGTGATTTTTACTTGCAAATTATAATCCAAATATTTATTGCTATCCTATTTAAGAAGTTCCCAGAGACATATTTCAAGCTACAGATTAAACGCCAATAGGATCTTACTTCCTAAGACACAACAGGGAAGGGCTGATAAACCGCGTAAAGAAGTTTCTGAACAAGATTCCAAAGATAAAACCTTTAGTTATGAAAAATATTTGAAGAAGTATACTTAACAGGGCAGTCTGAATGCCTAATTCAGTATTCAACTACTTGCAACATATTCACACCAAGGAAAAGCATTTTTCCCAGCAGTGGAAGAACTGAATTGCATAGGGTACAGGGAAAGGAAAAAATCCATTGTGAAAGGGCTCTTTCACCATCCCAGTCAAAGTGGATGCCTCAAAATATGTCAGCTGGACAAAGCAAAAATACAAAAACAAAAGATGATTAAAGGTAGTGTATCTTTGCCTAGCAATTGGTTAACTATGAGTTCCAGCCAGAGAAAATACTGGGAACGCTACTGGAGGAGTTTTCCTTTGGCTCAGGGAACAGATGAGCAAGAGTTCTCCTAAGGCACCGCTTTACAAAGCCAAAAGCTGTTAAATTCAACAGTGGCTAAAGCAAGTTTCAACTCAGTCAGCTCCAGCCTCTGTGGACAGAGCCAAGCTGCAGTATAATAACGTTTAGGGGAAATGAGTGAGGGAGGAAGGGAGAAAACATACCTTATGATTTTGTCTGAAGAAGGCCTGCAGAGCTGCCTCAACCAAGTCAGATGACAGAGGTAAGGAGCCTTAATGCTCAGACTGGGCTCACTTCTAGCAGTGCAGATCACAGAGTGGTATTTTCCAGAAAATTATTCAGTTTCCAATTCTAAAAGACAAGGGACACTTTATTTGGAAAATCATAGCACTTACTGTCCCTGGGGACGGCTTTTCCAGTCCAATGAATCTACTCTCTCCTGACATGCATTCTTTCTCAGTTAATCTAATTTTTCCTATATTCCAGTTTACCATCCCAAGCAGCTCTGGTGCATTTTGATCAAACCACTCCTGCTGCATTACTTTCTTCGCGCCATTATCCTACATGAAATCTCTCCCTCAATTTGTCCTTGCACGTTTGTTCATATCCATGGTTCATTTTCTCAGAATTTCAGCTAAACTATATAAAACAATGCAAAAAGCAAGGGAAGTTTTAAAAGCCCCTGAACTGAAAAACTTGCTCAAATTGAGAATAGCAGCTACAAACTGTTTTCTGGTCAGCTGTGCAGCTCTATCTCATTACACAAGCATGTGCGTAAAATTATTCTGCAACTTCAAATAACTGTGATTTTGTTTAATTTCCACCTAATTTAAGAATTAGCTTGAGCAAAATGCACTGGGATTTTAAGGAAGAGAGAGAGTTACAAGGATCTCACAGGTTTCAATACAAAAGTGAGACGCTCTGTCAATCAACCAAATTTTAGGATTTCATAAGAATGATGAATTAGTTCAGGTTCTGTTGTAGTTTAACTCAAAGAAGCAGGGAATAATAACACTCAAACAGAACAATGAATGTTAGCACACTTCACAGCAGTCTCTTGTTTAACTTTCACATCTTCCTGTATGTGAAAGCTTTACCTCTGAACAATCATCAGAAATGTTCCGTATACACCCATGCAGGATGGGAACCACCAGGGTCAGCCTGCCACTTTCCCACCAAGGACAGGCTGCTGAGTGAACTGAGCACACCCTGCCATTTTCACTATTTTATTTTTTCTGCCAGTCAAGCAGGAGCTCTTCCTATAAATCCCAGTAATTTCCCATCCGTTGATTTTCAGAAATTACAATTTTGCCATAAAAACACGATCTACCATATCTCAAGAAGTTACGTGCTAAAGAACATCTGCACTGTGGCTACTTAATAGGAAATCTCAATGGGTTAGTAGTGTCACTATATTTTAGAGTGGCATTACAATGAATATTTTATTACCATACTGTCAACGGTTTACGGGCGTTAGGCCCGATTCCGTGACAAAGGGGACGGGGGACCCAAGGGCCCACGTCCCGGGAAAAGGGGAAAGGGGAAAAGGGTAGGGAGATGGCCCTGAGAGCAAAGAACAGCGGCAACAATCTGAGGAGAAACAAACTAGTTTACTAAATAAAATATCGGAATGCAAAACAACACACTATAATACAATATAATTACAATTTAAGCTGATAAATCCAATACAGAGAGAGAGAATGTCCCAAAATCAAGGTAGGCCTTACTCTACTACCGACGATAAGACGGCTGGAGAGCGAGGTGCTGCCAAGACGAGAGACGGCGGAAAAAGGGACGAGGTCTCGTGATCTGCAAGTTTTTATACTGCGAGCTTCTATCTTTTCCCTCCGGCTGGAAAATGGTAACAAAGGAGCAAAGTACCGTGGGGACTGTAGTAGTCCTTCTCTTCTGAGAACTAGGTATGTCCACTACATGATGTTATGATGTGGAATACCAATAACCAAAAATCACAAAACCATGACACATACATGTGTCTCCAACTCATAAACCCATTCTGTAATTGTCAGAAACCAGGCGCTCTGAATCAGCCACCATTAGGGGTGAGACTAACAGTGTGTACGGTCAGTGTGTTAATACAAAGGAAGCCAGAAGTGTCAAAACTTGTCACAGCTGCTCAACAGGATTCTCTCAGTACCACACATCTACTACCATTAAAGGACTAAGACCTGTTGTAATCCAACCTCCTCACAGTCAAATTCAGTACTTCTTTTCTGTGGTAACAGTCAGATGTGGCAGAGAACATTCTCTTTGGTTTCTGGGTAACCTCCATGAACATGTGCTGCCTTTCCATGATGTGCACATGCACCTGAAGTGCATGTTCAGAATGTACAACTTCCCTCCTTGAAACTTGATTATTTCACCCCTCCTCCTGCTTTTTTTTCATGCTTATTAAATCAAAGAAGGGATGTTTGGTTTTTAAATTAATTTGCTAAGGGACAATCAGTGAAAGAGGCTGATGACTAGAAGGATGGGAATGAGCTTCTAACAGATCAGAAGAGAGAATTAATGGACAGATGTGTCTGGAAAGTTTTCTTAAATGCAAGCATGACAACTGCCTCAAGCCTCATTCATTACAAATACAGGCCTGCCCGTCATGTTCCAGGGGAAGAGCTGTTAGGCTTTGTTGAGTGTACTGCAAACTACTGTTCTGCAGATGAAGGAAAAACGGCAGCAGTTCATGTTTATAGGAAAAATATAGAGCACTCTGTTCAGCTCTCTCTGCAAACAAAACCATCCCCAGTTAAAAAACACAAAACAAAACAAAACAAAATCCCAACAAACAAAAATGAGTGGAACAAGAACTTTAAATCTCTGTCCCCTGTTCTGCCCAATTAAAACCACGGGAGCTGAAGCATTCATAGGAATCCATTTCCAATGCCTTTACCAGCACCTGGAGCCCACAGTGAGCCCCTCTGGAGGCCAAACTCTGTTCTTCGTGGAACAGCTGGGATCAGACACACTCCCTGTGCACAATAACCTGCAAGTGGGGCCTCTGAATACAGAGCCCACTATATCATATGAGATCAAGGATTCAGGAAGGAATCAGTAAATGCAGTCCCCAAGAGTCCCTGGCCCCTCCACTTCAGGCATGGGGAGGTAGCTTTGCAACTGTAAAGAAAAGCACTGGAGGCTGTATTTATGTTTGGGATTTCTGCAATGTAATTTTAACTGAACCAGTTCATCACACAACCCAGATCAATCAAACAGGCATGCTGGCTTGCAACTTGGTTTACATTTATCTTTTCTTCTGGCTGGCTGCACCTAAATTTCATTTTCAGAAACTCTAGGATATGCACCCATTTTACTTTGAACTTGCTAGACTGCATTTGCAATTACTTGAGTGAAAAGTCAGAACTTCTACATCTCTCACTGCCTAAGGGAACAAAAAATATTAGTGCTGATTAAATATTTACTTTGCAGAAACATGAAATCTATCATGCTACAGAAAAATTTTTTTGAATGATACTTCTTCAGCAAGGCTGGGGCTTATGGCTTTTTCTCGTACTAGGTTACATATTCAGTAAAAATACAGCTGGGCCAAGAAAACTTTTTGGCAGAGCATCAGACGGTGTCTTCTGGTTTGCCAAAACAGGCAGAATCTTGTCTAGTTGTGGGATGCTCTTGGGCTTACTATCTATTAGTGAAAGCATTAAGAAGCACTGAGAAGTTCCAGTCCCTTTTACGTATTCTTAGTTGAATCTCATTAGTTTGCAAGCTCTCAATTTGCACCAAAACACAGCAGTCTTTTCTCACCTCTCAGGGAAAATTTAATAGCAGTGTTAAGTCTCATGTTACTAGGACTTCATTACTTTTACAAGATTTGCTAAATAATTAAAATGCACTTGTCAAATAAGTGATTAGAGAACATTTTGTGCTGCAGCGTCATTTTTTTTCTGTCTGTTTATCTCGACTGTCAAAATTAAATAATTCACACTGAGTCTCCAACACAACAGCGTAAACAACATAAACCCTGAACCAGGAGAGGGGGAGAGCTATGGGACTCAGAGAACAAGTGTATATAGGATGTGATTGAAGAAAGAGCACTGGATTAAAGCCACAGATGGGGAAATTGAAACAACAGAGTCAAAGCTTGCTCCGAGGATGCTGCTGAATGAGAATGACCTAAAAGAAGATGTAGCCAACACCATTTACATCTGCAGTAGCCTCTAGACATGTTTTCTGTGGAGTTTCAGATCCTAAAAGTGGGCAGAAAGGCAGGGACTGCGTCATGTTGTATAGAGAAAACAGAACTAATGATTTTCAGCCAACATTGACTTTCTCTACCTCTGACTTACTTTCTTAATCATCATTCTGTAACTAGCTGCACATTCAAATGGTACTTCAGAGAACAGGTCACATTCTCACATACTTTTACAGTAATATATTTCTTCTGTGGGAAGCCTTTGCCTAGTGCTTCTAAGCAGAATACAGTAATCTGAAATATCCTGTTATACACAGGATCCCTCTGGGTTGAAGTAGAATCATAGAGTACCCCAACTTGGAAGGGAGCCAAAAGGACCATCGACTGCAACTCCTGGCTCTACACATGACTACACAAAAATCAGACCATATAACTGTGAGCATTGTCGAAACGTTCCTTGAACTCTGCAAAGCTCCGTGCTGTGACCGTTTCTCTGGGCAGCCTGTTCCATGCCCACCGTCCTCTCGTCCAGAACCTGTCCCTAACCCCCAGCTGCCCCTCCCCTGACACAGCTCCATGCCGTTCCGTCGGGCCCTGTCAATGACACAGAGAGCAGAGCTCAGCGCTGCCCCTCTGCTCCCTGTGAGGAGCTGCAGCCACCATGAGGCTTCCCCTCAGCTCCTCTGCTCTGGGCTGAATCAACCCAGGGGCCTCAGCTGCTCCTCATACACCTTGCCCTCCAGACCATTCCCTGTCATCACAGCCCTCCTCTGGACACTCTCTAATGGTTTTATGTCCATTTTGTACACTATGCACAGCGAGGTCACACCACTGTAGTGCAGAATGGGACAATCACTTCCCTTGACCTGCTAGCAGGCCGTGCTTGATGTACTCCAGGATACAAGTAGAGGGGCTACTATCACGTAAAATGGCAAAGGTAGAAAAATTAGATGAGCAATCTCCAGAAAAAAAGACCATTTCCATAATGCCACAAGACAAAAAATATTTCTGATGCAGCACCCATTGCCCTACCTGTCCCTCTTCTCCACAGGCAGGTTTTCAGAGATCACCCTCAGTCAGCACTGTGAGCAGACTCACAGTGCCGAAAGAAGCAGCTGGACCCAAATGGACAGTAGAATGTCTCTCCTGCTAGGGGAGTTTATCTGCCTGGCCAAATTTTCAGAAGCAGCCTTTTAAAGGCTGCTCAAAGCAAAGCACCTTCCAGATGTGGATCCCTTCTGCTAGCAGCCACATGTATGCTGCACCAGCCTGTCACTGCGGGAGCCACATCTGTCCTCCTGCCGCTGCAGCAAGCAGCAGGACCCAGTGCCTTGGGATTTTAACATCATTGTATTCACATTGGACTCCACTACTGACACAGTCACACAGTCTGCTACTTTTAAATGCACTATTCACCAAAAGCCACATTTCCATTAAGTGGGAGAGAACGTTCCCGATGCTTTCGCTCTCTCACGGCATCCGAATTTCCCTGAATCGACACTTTTGGCAGAGTTACGTAACAGCGAGCACATTGCGCTTAACTCTGATCCAAGCAGACACTGCAAGCACAGTCTGAGCACCAGAGTACTTCTTTACACTGAACTGAGTTCTAACCCAGCATGTGAATTACAAATAAAAGGGGTACATTTACTTCTTGGAACAGAACATCAAGCTGCCCAGACAAAATTGGAGATTCTTGTACAGGGATTATTAAGTAAACAAGGTACAGGACACAACATTCAATACTTTCTAAATGCAGTAAAACTGAGCTTTTAATGCAAGCACAGTTATTCAAAATAAATAAAAAATTCTGGGCTAGCGTTGCATTGGAAAGGAGCCAAAGGAACTCCCCAGGCCTCAACACAACTCCTCCTTTTTTGTCATCTGGAGCGCTTCCACAGCATTGCCTGAACCAAAAGAAATGCCACAGAAGCTCTCAATGATATCCAGAATTAATTCTACAGCCTCATGTATCACTGTCCATTTGAGGAATTTCTTCTGTGGTATAGAAGACTGTTTTCTTTTACACTAAATGACTTAGCCATGAGCTTTCACACAGAAGAAAACAGCAGCAATTTGATGGCTCAAATCCGTTTGCTAATGGAGACAGCAATTTTGTTCCATAGCACAACCTCCTCCCCTCCTTTTCAGAACTGAAGTATCCAGTAAGAGTGACTCTGTGGCAGCAAAAAAATGTGAATAAAGACATCTTGAAGCTTGCTTTGAAATGCTCTCCACAGCCAGTATTATGGCTATCAGGAATTTGTGAAAAATGTAGGTATGTAATAGAATTTCAAGACAGATTGTGCATAAGAAACTTCATACTAAAATAACTGTAATTCTTATTTGCGCAACAAGCAGCCAAACATCTTAGAGTCCTGATTAACAGTTTTCTCTCCTTTCTTCTTCAACATTGCTGCAAAACCTTTACCTACCAGAAAAAATAATTCTTGGATGCCCACGTAAGCAAGTGTAGCCTCCATGCGCAGACACACAGACTTACTCATTCCAGCCACCTTATTTTTGGTTATCAAACACAATGATATTTCTCTTCTCTATTTTTGCTCTTCTATGGTTTTAATCTAATAATTTTTCTAAATCTAGTTTAAACTGCAGGTGTTAAAGTCAGCCTCCACCAAACAGAGAGACCTGAAGTACCAGGGAGGAGATACTTCAGGTCTTTGTGCTTTTCTTCTCAGTGTAACTGTAATCCAGCTGCATTACCCTAGGCACCCATGTGCCAGCACTGCAGCATACCGCCCTGTCTGCTTCTGTGATAACTAACAGGATGGTTGCCATTGCTCTGACTGTTCCACAGCTACATATAGAACATACATAGGTGTTATTCCAGGAAGAGAGAGCACCAGGGATATTCAGAGTGCAGGAAGAAATGAGGCATGTGGTGACAACCACCTGTTGGCAAGCCAGCTATCACCCATGCTGAAACACATATTCTTCAGCTGTACCCAAGGCTTCACCCTTGAATCACCCTGGTAAGCTAGTTTCTGAAGTTTTTACAAAACAGCTTTTTGCAAATTTTTAATCACAGACAGAAATACATGAAAATACTCCTGAGCAATTTTTTACACCCTCATATGGCCAACACGACTTTTAGTTATTCTGTCCTATTACATTCTACATTCCTGTAACAGATGCTATGCTATACAGGTGCAGTAGAACAACACCATTCTAATCTCAACAATTTTTTCCATTTGTAGTATTTTCCGCATTAATTCCCAATTAATTTTGGATGATAAAAAGTAAAGCAAAGTTAAAAACAAAGTTTTAAAGTTAAGCAAAATAACAAAAAGGAGCCAGGGCTATCCTTTCGCTACATTGTTTTAAGTTCTTCTAATATAAAACTACTTTTTTGATTAGCCACTTTAAAGTATTTTCTCTGAAAAAGATTTGTTGTCTCCTACCCAGTAAAACAAGGATGCACTTCCCTGTAGCAGATGGGAACTGAAAGACAAGTATCCTCCACACTCTCAATATCCCATGCAGGTCAAACAGCAAACACACAAGCTACTTCTTATTCATTTCTAGGGGAGAGCAAATTACTTTGTATTATGAATTCTACATAATCTGCTAGAAATGCATCTTGCTCTTTCTATTCATATGGATATTAAGATTTCGAACACAGCCCCTGACTACAGAAAATCCCATGGTAAAGATGAGATGCTCACAGCATAACTGAAGAAGAATTCTGAATTTAAGCAAGACTTTAGTTATATGACAGAATGGATTCAATAAACATCATATATAAATTACTGCTTTTCAGCGATCTTAATACAAATGCAATCTACTAAGGAAGTCTGGTGAAATTTAGAAGATGTATGCAGAAAAATGTGCCTGTGGACAGTAGTGGAAACTGGTTCATGACCACCATGCATCAGTGCACACACAAAACCTGCCAGTTCAGTGATGCTGTACCCACTACTGAGCTTCTTCACCAATCTGCTCAGACTTTTCAGCCTTTTCACTGTTCTTGGTAAGTCACCACAAGAGAAACAAGAGAGAGCTGCTCCGGTGGTGATGTTGGAAATTCTGTGGCTGCCTGTACCACATAAGAGCCTTTGTTCATGGATATGTGGATTTAGAAGGCCTGAAGGAACTATTATAGTAATCTGGTCTGACTTCCTGCTTGGCACAGGCCATAATACCTCACGCAGCAATTTCTTTACAGAGCACAAGAAGTTGTAACTCTACTAGAGGATATCTCAGAAAGAGATCTAATCTTGATTTAATTACTCTGAGTGATCTACCACATTCCTTTCTAAGCATTTCCAATGGTTAATTACACCTACAGTATCGTATTTCCAATGTGAACTTGCTTATCTTGCTGTGTGTTTTTGTCTGTTGAAGACCTATCCTATCTCCCTACATAGATATTTTTAGATACTAACCACATCACACCTCAAAATTCTCCGACTTGAGATAAATAGTTTCCCTGCTGCTTGGCAAATCAAAACAGAGATTCCTGAATCCAACGCACACAGCTGCTGGGGGTTAGTGTTCCTGGTGGTTATTACAGAGAGCTTTTGACTATATAGACTTGAAAAGTCAATTCAAGTACAAGGAGAAGGCATTGAAGATCTTTAACAAGCTTTCCCAGCTTTCATTGCAGTAACACGTTTGTAAAACCTGGGAATTTGGGACAAATAGCACTGCAGTCTGGAGAGTTTCCTTTGTATTCAATTGATAGTTGCAAGCTACCAACCAGATCGCTAGTTACTGCAGCTAATTCATAAAGTAATTGATGGCTTGTGGCAGGTGGTTTTCTCCTACTCATATGTCAAAATCACATAAAAATCCTGTTAATAGAGTGAACCAGTACTTCTGCAGGCACTGCCAAGGCAGAAATCCAGGAGTGAGCAATATGTACCCTAAACTACTTCCAGTCCTGACTCCGGGAAACAAAATGCGTAAATTTCCACTACCGCTGTCATGCTGTATTACCTAGGCATATTACTTGGAAGTTTACATTACTGTAGCATACCAAGGCTCTTCATAAGGCTCTCTTGTGTTAGGTGATCAACTGAACACAGAGTGACCTTAATTCGTTTTTACAGCATTTGCCCAGTTCTCATATGGCTGAATCCAGGTAAGGAGACAGGAGGACTTGTGTCCTCTCTAGAACGTAGAAACTGATGAGATCAGTGTACAAAGACTGCTCAGAACGAGAATTTCTTCTGGAATTTACTAAATCCCTGTACTAACCATGTGATTCTCAACACATTATGAAGTTCCATAACAGATGGGCTTTCCACCGATTTGGTGCAGAACAGCAGCATCCTTCTGTCTCTTAGATGTATTATATATGCATACACCTTTGTAACTGCAAATACATGCACAAGCACATATATTCTATGTACTAATACAGATCAGGAATATCCAAACCTAGGTTGTCTGCTACTTACAACACCACTTAAAAATTTTCCACAACAAAAAATGTGGTATGACACCTCATTATTTTTTCACAACACTTCTGTTTTTTCCCATTAATATTTCACATCTCTACTCACTTGTGGTTTCAAACAGTTTCCATTCTGCACAGCCTAACTGTTTCCTAGTCTCCTTCTTCTCTATTCCAAGGATGTCCCTCTAGAAATCAGGAACACAGTTTATACAGATGTATCAAGTTTTACTGGTTAAAGATTTCGGTGATTTAAAAATTCTTCCTTTTCATCACACTTCGTGTGTGTTTGACTTGAAATAGGTGCACAGCACCCGGAGAAGAACTCCAAAGGCTTTTACTTTAACAACTGATAAAAATCAAATCTGGCAGATATGGGGAGAAGGGAAAACTATTACAATGCTTCTCTGCCTCAGTATTCCATGAATGGCTACAAAAACTAAGAAACCACCTGTAAAACAGTGACTGAAAAGTAACTGTATATTTCTGTTATTCTCCAAAGGAGTTCATGCTGCAGTTTGCCTCTCAGAGAAACGTGCTGTCACACACCTGATAATATTACTTGACATTGCTGTTTCATAGTATAAGCATACAAGTATTCTAGATGATGCACCAGATGACTGTCAGTATCCTTACTAGCAATGAAAGAAATAAAGATTAAAACTCCATTTTTTAACACCTCTTCCGGTTGGTAATGTACAGGAAGGGCACTTTCAGTTTTTGCTTATCAGCAGGCGTATACAGTATCTACTTTCAGAATGCAGCCCAAATCATGTTGCACAGAAGAGGATAAAATATTCCTAGAAGAGTTCACTCCTTCTCTACAGACCCACTTACTTGACTGTAATTCATAAACTCTCACCACTACAACTCATAACCCAAAAATCTGGTACGAAGTTACTTATTTTATCCATATGTACACCAATATTTCGTTTTCAAATTGCAAGAAACATTTTAATTAACTGAGTAGTGAAGTCTATAGTCTGATGAAAAATAATTACCTGTAAGTTTTCCATAGGCAGAAAGATGTTTCCAAATCTATGCAGGTATTTTATTGTGCTTAAAAGATGAAATACTGGCTCAGTAAGAGTGGTGAGGCACTGGAATGGGCTGCACAGGGAGGTGGTGGAGTCACCGTCCCTGGAAGTGTTTAAGGAAAGGGTAGGTGTAGTACTCAGGGACATGGTTTAGAGTGGGCAATATTGGTGGAAGGGGGACAGTTGGACTAGATGATTAAGATCATCTAGTCTTTTCTAACCTTAATGATTCTGTGATTCCATGAAATATTGTTTGATTCATGCTGCAATGTTATCTTCTTTCCTTTTCAGTGTGTTTTAACATACTGACCCACGCTGCATCTAGGATCTACTTGGAAACATTGAGAAAACGAAAAATTACCTGCAATTGACTTGAATACTTTACTGAAGTGGAATAAAGAAATCTTACCTTACTAGAGCTTCATTTTCTGTTCTCTCACTGAAAAGAGTAAAGAAATCTGTATTAAAGATCTATGTGGTAAAAAGGTACTTTATTTCAGTTTCAATTAACACAAAAGTTGTGGGCGTCTTTTAATATAACTGAAATGAATTTCCATTTTTTTTTGAAAGTTAATCATTCTTAGCACTTTGGAAGGGAGGCATTTGTTTGTTTATTTGTTTGCAATCTTTGCTAGCCATCGTTTCTCAACAAGCATTTCAAATATTTGGGAAACAAAAATTCTAACAACTGATCTAGTTGATCCATTGCCCAAAGTGCAGGTTAGGCATGGTTTGTAGTTTATTTTCACTGCAAGCCGAACTTTATGATCAGTATTTGTATCGCTGTTTACCTTTTATTGTAAGACAAACATTCAAAGCCTGGAAATTGTTTGTTTGCTTTTTTTTCAAATAAGGTAGATTCTGCTCCATCCCAAAACAGGTAGGGTCAGCAACAGTTGTAAAAGACTGAAAACATCAATCCATTGCATTAACATCTGCTTCAGCTCATCCACTCTAAACACATGTGCCAACAGCTTCCCCATGTACATCATGAAATCCCCACACAAAGTAAGCTGTGACACTATTCTGAAAAAGTTCCAGCATGACTCAAAACATCTGAGGAATTTTGAGGCCTGCAAAAATAATACTTCATTTATTTGTGACTTGTTCCATCCTTTACAACTAATGAGAACTACTTACAGGTATCAACATCATAGGTGGGAATTAGATTCTGGTAACTCTAAGGTAAATAGGAATTTTTTCCACAAATACGTACATGCAAGAACTGAATCACATTATCTGATTTCATTTTCTAAATTAGCACAATATGCAGCACAAAGTAGAGAACAAAAAGCTGAGTCTAGTAAAATGACAGTTATTGGTATTTGTAGAAAAGCAGAGAAAATCATGTAGACAAAGGGTCTCAATCTCTGGTGCCTTCTGTACAGTTGCCTGTCCATCAAACAATACATCTAGAATTTCACGGATGAAGGTAAAATATGAAGAGAACTCATTAATCATTGTCAGTAACTAATTCAAAGCTTGGCCTCTAACTATGAGGTCTGTGCAATGGTTGAAGATACAAATTCTCAGCTCTACAATTAAAATACTACTCTGGAGGGAGAAAAACGTGTCAATAATGATGTCTTCTAAGAATGGCTGTGAATCTGTCAATCTAAGGCAAGCAAAGCTTAAGTGAATTGTAGAATCCTCTCTTTCCTTAATTTAGAGTATGTTCAACCAATACGTTAAGAGAGACCAAATATGAACCTATTTCAGAAACACCAGAGATAAAACTTAAAGAGTCATTCCTGAAGTGCAGAAATTCATTAAATTAAACATCAATTTTGTGAAAAAGGCATGAAATCTCTGATTTCTAGGAATCAGCTCATCAGAGCTGACATTTACAGTGTCTGATTTATCACAGCTGAGCATCTGTACATGTATGCCTTTAAAGGAAGAGGAATAACTCTAAGTTCATTTTATCACTCAGTGAAATATATGAAAACTCACAGGTTTAATTTTCTACATCTCTTTCTGATCATCAGCTAGTAAAACATGCAGATTACTTCACGCTTACCAATCTGGCTTCAGGTCACTATTAGAGATAACTTAAGAAAGGTTTTACATACATTACAGGAATAAAGGGACAGGACAGGTATTGTATCTCTGGATAATACACAGGGTTTCAATAGGATTGAATGGGATTTATTACAGCACGAGCCAAATCCTTCTTACCTTTCTCACGCAGAACATCCACTGAAGCTAGACTGAGTGCAACTGAGGACATCTTACATCTGGTTCTTTATTGCTCACCTGTCCCTAAACTACAGCAGTCCACAGCACAAAGTTCATGGGATCAGCATGTGATTTTGTGGGCAGGGAAAGGAATATCTTACAGGATGGTCTGTTTTAACCACAAAGCAGGTCCAGAGGCAGTCTGAAGAAGACCAGAAGTCATTTTGAACCTGTAACAAGATCCACAGTTTCTGAAGCAACGTATTTCTGTGCCAGAAACACTCACAGAGTGGACCGCTTTGAAGCATATTTAACTCATCCTACGTATTTTTAAAAGAAGAACGAAATCTGACTTAGGCAGGTTTTATGACACCCAGAAGAAAAAAAATACATTCTAACATGCTTAATGAAACAATTTGCATAAGATTATCTTATCTGATCTAGCTGTTGATAACAGGGCAACCTATAATGATGCCATGAGCACCTCCCATCATTTGTTCTCACAAGTCCCTGGAGGTTGTCAAGAACAGGGTAGATGTGGCACTGAGGGACATGGTTCAATGGACACGACGGTTGGACTAGATGATCTTTGTGGTCTTCTCCAACCTTAATGATTCTATGATTCAACTATTCTGTCACCCACTGCCTATCTAGCTTGACAATGCCAGTAGACATTTGGCCAAAAGGACATGCCCTAGAGAAATACAGGCAAGATATTGCTCTCCCTCAGGTAGAAGGGAGCTTCTTTCCATCTTCACATACTCTGTCTCTATTCAAGCAGAGAGGACCTTCACCCCAATGTGCCCCAAACCACCCTGATGTTCCCTGCAGAAGACCTGTGGGGCTTCGTGCCTTACCTGCTTCTGATACCGTGGCAGAATTCCATGTGGGCTCTCAGCATCCATGTTAAAAATATAAAATTTCCTGTCAAATGCCTACACTGCTTTCATGCTTAATGACTTGCTTGCTTAGACGAAGGGGAAGATCTCCACCAAAAAAAGATTTTTGTTGCAATATTCAAATGTCTCCTATTTCTAAGTATGTCAATTTACAGTAAAAGCTGTACTTGTTGCCTCTCACCAACTGTATTAACTTAGGATGCACTCTGAAGGGTATCTAATAGACTGTCTCAAAAGAAAATCAATACCACTAAGTTAAACAAAGTAGACAACAATCCACACTCAGTGACAGAAGGCTCTATAATTTCAACAATTCTTGCAAGCTCCATCTTTCTCAGTACTACTCCTTACTAATACTTATTAAAATATTTTATAAATACTAAAACTAACACTGAAAAACCCTACTGACAGAAACTGTTTTAATAACGTACTTTGCTGCTGATACTGTTTGTGAGTCTTCTCTCAGAAGATCAACTCCCATCAAACCACAGAAAATTAACACTGCCAAACTGGGCAGCAGAATTGATGCAGAGGAAAATTTCCTTCTTTACTATAGTTAGACGCTCAGGTTGGACGTTAGGAAATAGTTCTTCTCCGAGAGAGTGGTCAGGCACTAGAATGGGCTTCCTGGGGAGGTGGTGGAGTCACCATCCCTGGGGGTGTTCCAGAAATGTTTAGATGCTGTACTGAGGGACACGGTTAAGTGGTAAATATTGGTGATAAGTGGGTGGCTGAACTGGATGATCTTAGAAGTCTTTTCCAACCTTGGTGATTCTGTGATTCTGTGAAAACTTTTGACCGAATGGAGCTGTATGCCTAAAAGGGCTCTTTCTTGTTTCAGTCATTCTTATTTCACCTTTTCTGTTGTATATTGTTGAGTAGATATTGCAAAGCTGAAGCTACGGAAACATCTTACCATTAAGCAAACCATGGTTTTGATCCCTATAATGAATACACCCAAACAGCTAAAACAAATTCTTTCCAAATGATTCAGCACTTACTCAGTACACAGTAGGACAAAAGGCATCCAGGTGCACTTCACAAAATTTAGATATAAATGATATATTCTGCCTAAGTTTTTGAACAGGTATTCATCTATAGGGATGAGGGCACTCCTTTTTCTCTTATACATTTATCCTTATCCAACAAAATCCCATTAATCCTATTACAAATTACTTTTAGGCTCCTGAAATCCTTCATAGACCTTTTCAATTACAGAGAAATACCTAGGTGAAAAATTCTTTAGTTACCAAGAGATCCAAATACAAACTCACCATCACCCCAGACTTTGCTTCAGTTTACTTCTACTGTCCCTACAAGATGCTTTGATGCTCAGAGCTCCACCAGGAGACTGACTGAGCAAAGCATCTACCATTTCCTTTTCCACAAAATATCAGAGGAAGCTGGCTGAGCCTGGAAAGGCCACTGAATTCTCACTCCAAAAGAGCTGTGGAAGAAAAAAGAAAGTGGTGGGGGATGAACAATCCTGAGCAGGAGATAAATTAATTCCCAAAGCCACTCCATTAAGTTTAGTTTTCAGTTCTACACTTCAACAGCTCCCACTAAGAATTAAAACACCTAACAGTTAAAAACAAAACGACAACAACAACAACAACAACAACAAAAATCAAACAAAAAAAAAATCACAGACCTCCCTCAGAAAGGTTCTTCCTCTACTGGCACAGAAAAGTAATGTAATCCTTACTGCCCACTACTCTTGACTCAAGGTCATTTGATTTCACAGTTCTAACAGTCACCGTTGTTAGCGAGTTGTGCATACACTTTGTAGAGAAAAAAGCCATGACTGCAGCATGCCGAAGTCTGAACTGTGACAGGCACTTTCATTTCTGAAATTCTACACAACAGTTTGAATAGCTTGGTGTTTCCTTAGTGCGAGTCAGCCTCTGCAGGCATGGGAAGGCTGTAGATGTGCCTGTTTGCACAGCCTAAAACATACAGATGCATCCTGAGAATGTTTACTCCTAGCACAATGCTAATCATAATTACCATGCTGGTATATGTTATCTGCAGGATAAAAGGCTAGAAGAAAGCCCATGTTTAGATTGGACAGCAAAGACAAGATCATAGCTGGAAGGCAGACGCATAAAACAGCTCCATGTAAGGCATATGTACAGATTAAAAATTAACCATCGTTGCCAAAAAACTGAATGCAACCCCACCCGTAGCTATAGATGCTTACACATAATCCCCAACAGCAAGAGAAACTCACAGTCCCTGTTCTGGTTCCCTACCAACACAAACAGGCACAGAGCTACCACTTCAAGCTCATTCCTCTCCCCAAGAAAGAGCTGAACACCAAGCAGAAGCCTCTTCCTTCAGTCATCATTTATTATTGCGTTTGATGACTGGCTGTCACCGTAATGATAGAATTCAGTGATTTGCAAGCCAGTCCTCTTCCTGGGACTAAAGAAGACAACTTTAAGACAGGTAGCTTGACCTAGCAGTTCAGAGGTGGAATAGAGGAACCAAAAATGACCACTGCTATCGTCACTGTTACTCTTATTGCCTGAGACCATCCTAAACAGCTGACATTTCACAGATACTTTACTGGTAATGATATGGAAGTGCTATGAATAAGCTGTCCAGAAGCTATTGTCCTCTCCAGTAAACGGTGAATCCACAGGCTGTAAAGTCCATAGTCCTGCTTTCACAGCATTTCAATTACAAATCTCTGTTTTAATGAAGAATTAACAAGGTCAAAAGATATTTTGGCTAATATGCCTTCAGGTTCAGTTACAGTAAATTTTTTTTATATTATAAGTATAAACATCACAATGTTCCTAGACTTTAAAAGGACAAAGATAAATTGATTTATTTTTAGAATAAAAACTGTATTTAAAAATAATTGTTTCAAACCCACACAGATTTTTCTACTCTTTTTACAAATTCTATTATTTGTGTCATTTAAAAGAAAGGCTAACATGTTACTCTCAGGTAGGGGTTTCATAAAATTCAACAGAGCTAAGCAGATCTCAGAAAAAAGGCAGCTATTCTCTCTGTGCGTAACTTAGTCATATACCATAAAACCAACTCTTCTCCTTCTGAAAGATACTTTTCTAAGGATGTCATCCCTGTAAGGCCCAGCCCAGGGCTACCAAAGTTATGGCCATGATTCATACTGCACTCAGTCAGAAACCTTCCATTCAGCCTAGGCTTGAAAACCTGGCCTAGGCTCAAGAATCCAATTAAGAAATGCATCACGGTGCTGAAAACAAGCCTTTGTACATATTTTTGAACTATCAGTGTTCATCACTTTTCTGAGTATTGCCCCAAGTATCACAGATCTGGCTTCAAGCTTTCCGTGCAATGCATGACAGTGGTGAAATGTAAAGTTTGGGAGATGTTGTCTACGACAACGTAATAAGGCTTCCCTTCCGTCCGCACCTCTGCGTGCGGGGCATACGGGACGCACACACAGTGTGTAACACCAAAATGCCAATTTAATGCTGTGCAACAAGGCTATTTATACCCGTACACGCGACCGCCCCGGATACTCGTGACCCTAGACCCCTCCCCGGGTGCACGCAGGCACTGCCCATTTCATCCCACAACTCCCCCCTCTTTAACAGCCCCTTTAATACGTTCCTCTTTTGGTTCCCAGTTTCCCCAACTATTCCTAGAAGGCCTAAGCGCGTCTTACATATATATACTAGGCAGGGGAGGTCCTGTCGCGTCACATCCCGCACGCTCAGTCACCGCCTACTACATTTTCTCTCCCATGCCTGGAAAAGCCTTGCCCCGTTACAGCGCGATCGCAAAACCCCCTATAACCTATCTCCCAACTAACTTATCTACTGCTTAAGCTCTAATGTTTGCACATTACACGGGTGCGTACTTCATCATTAACTACTTAGGACTTGTCACAAGCGTTCGCGTAGCCTATGGTATTCCATGCGCCAATCAAAGGCTTGCTCCATCATTCTTTGTAAGCACTGCTGCAAACATCCTATCAAGCATGGTAAGCAGAATGCAATGCAGATAAACACTAAGAGCACTATACCGACTACTTTAAGTATTTGGGCGACCCACGGCCCAAGTCCGCCAAACAGGTTCTTCAGCCAATCGCCAAACAGATCATTGTCAACCGTTATCTTCTGCACGGACTTAACCCCTGCTCGCAGGGGCCACACACTGGCCCAGGTGAAGACTGTGGGAGGTGCAAGTGCAAGGAGTACATATATCCAAGGACCCTCCCATCGTGTCGGATCTGTGACAAACAATGTCTTTGCTCGGCCCAGAACATGGTCACGCTGCGTGAAGGGCCTCTTCTATCACTGCTCCAACAATGACGAGGACAACTGCGTTGATGACCCCTCTTTAAGGGCACGGAGCAGCCCTTTCAGGAGCTGATGTGCGCGCTCCACTATTACTTGTCCTTGGGAAATAAGTGGGATCCCAAACACGCGCCGGATACCCCAAGTGCACCACCAGGCCTCAAAACAATGGCTTCTGTAGCCCAGTCCATTGTCCGTTTTTAACTCTATGGGAACCCCCATTATCGCGACTGCAAGGGCGTAACGGCTTGACACAGTCACGCCCTTTCTGTAATGAGCAAATACTCAACTATCCTTGAAAGACCAAATCACTCGTGGAGAATACACATTCATTTCAAAAGAATGGAAACATGTACCCCATCCGGCATCTGTGGAGAATGCCGTAAAAGGCGATGAGGAATGACAGCTTCGATTCTGCAGTTTGTAGGCTGCTCCTGACAGCATCCAGCAGAAGAGAAACTGCTGGTTTGTGCTTCCTGTGAGCGGGCGCTGCTGCCTGCCTGCTGGCTGCTGTAGGACTGGAGGGATCCTGGTGCCTATTTGCTAAAACCTGGATGTTGGGCTCTATGACAACTCTCGCCCCGGCGAGGGCTAAGAGGTCACGTCCCAGCAATGAGAGTGGTATGTCCAGGACAAAAGGTCGAATCGGTCCTGCCGTCCGCTCCTGCCCATTGTCCTCCCAGAGGACGGGATAGTGACTGCGATGGCCCGTCACGAAACCCCCCACCCCACTGACTGAGCGCGGGAGTGTTTCCAGGGCACAAGAGGAGGGCCACACAGCCGTTGAAATAGTGGTGACATCTGCTCCGGAATCGATAAGAAAGGAAATGGTTTTCTGGTTCGGATTTGGCTGTGTCAGGCCTTGAATCAAGATTTGTGCTTTAAGTATGGGTCTGTTTCCTAAATCAAAACTAACTTGAACCAATGGTACGTCAGCCTGGTTGGCAGACTGTCCCTCTTCTTTATCCCCGGCCCTGCAAGCAGTTGCGAGCAAGATGCCTTCCGTTACCGCAACGGAAGCAGACGTCTGGTGCGGTTTGGACTGCCATCGCTTGCAAAGCTGCTGTTATCTCAGCAACCTGCTCAGACAAAACCGCAGCCAGTGGCTGCACCTCTTGTGCTCAACCGAAAGCGCAGCCACGCGCTATGAGTTCCCCTGCTGTGGCTGTGGCAGGAAGGGCTGCAAGAGCAGCCTTGTACTCTGGAGCTGCGCTTGAACGTAAACATTCTCACAGCACTATTTCCTGTGTTTCCGGGGGCAGGTTGCTACTCGAGATAGCTGTCTGTACTCGGTCTGCAAAGGAGCCGAAATGCTCCCCAGGTTTTTGTCTAATATGGAGATAACTTGGCGACCCACTAGTAAGCGTATGCATCCGCTCAAGCGCTCGCCTGCCCAAGTCTGCCGCTGCGACAAGAACGGTGGCTGGCAAAATCAGTTGTTCCTGAGGGGTACTCCAATTACCCTTTCCTGCGATTGCATCCGCTGGGATGTTGTGTAGAGGATGAGCTGGGTCTGCCTGCGCACGAGCTCGCAAGCTGTCTACCTCCTCCTGAATGTATGCCTCGAAAATCGGTACCTGCGCCGGGGTGAGGCACGCCCGTGCACACTGTCGCCAGTCGAAAATCAGCGGGCCACTAAGACTAATAGCGTCCAACAGGACCTGCGCCTGCGATCTGGTAAGACCTCCCTCTCGGACCGCTTTTCTCAACTGCATTAGCATTTTGTAATCTACCGGTTGCCATGGGGGACCCTGCAGTCCGCCAACAAAAACAGGATAGCAAGAGCGCGGCATGGGCTCAAGCTCGCATCCGGAGAGCATGCACTCCTGAGCACGAATAACCCAGCGCTCACCGGCCCTGCGAACTTGGTCCCGTGCCTGTCCCCGCCGTCTCCTTTCTCCCTCTGATGGCAGGTCTATGCAAAGGCGACCCTCCTCCTCCCCTGAGGAACTGGTCTCTTCATCCGCCCCACGCCTTTGGGACCCCTCTGCCCTATCTTTGGAGCTAGTAACCCTCCTCAAGGTCGAGGGGAGAGGCTGCTCCACAGGGCTAGATCCCGGCATCCTTCCCTCACCTACGCCCGGCGCAGCTGCACCACAGGGAGCTGCACCATAGGGCAGAGGTGCCACTGTAAAGGCGGGCGTCCCTGCCTGGACCGGCCAGGGGGCTGAAGGAACAGGAGACCTCAGGAAACATGTCAGTGTTCCCTTCGGGTTCATAGACCAAAACTGCCCATCATCTGAGATCTGCACCCCTGGGGTTGCCTGCCCTTGCCTTGGCGCCCCTAAAGGGGCTAAAAGCGGAGCTTCAGTCCCCGTCTCTTCCCCTGACTTGCTCTCCATCGGTTTTGGCTGTCTCAGTGTCATCAGGCGTCCCCGATAACATTTGACGTGCCGTGGCATCGAGATGCCGCTCGTCTTTCACTTTTTGTATCACACTTCTCACCGTCCCCAGCACAGGGATAAGTCCCAGTGCCTCCTTATTTCCTGCACTTGCCCCTTCCCATAGCTCCTGACCCACCTTCTCTAAAACCACTTTCTGCAGACAGTCTGTCGGGGACTCCGCACACTGCTTGCGCAGCATCCACTGAAGGAGTGCGAGGCACTCCTTCTTATGTAGTGTTATCCCTACTTCCTTGGCCAAGGATTTCCGCATACTCACCACCTCCTGCACACCGAGCCCCATCACGGCTCCGGCTTCTCGGCGCCTTGCTCGCGCCCAAAATCGGCCGTTCGGCGCCTTGCTCGCGCCCAAAAATCACGTTGGGGTCACCAGATGTTGTCTACGACAACATAATAAGGCTTCCCTTCCGTCCGCACCTCTGCATGCAGGGCATACGGGACGCACACACAGTGTGTAACACCAAAATGCCAATTTAATGCTGCGCAACAAGGCTATTTATACCCGTACACGCGACCGCCCCGGATACTCATGACCCTAGACCCCTCCCCGGGTGCACGCAGGCACTGCCCATTTCATCCCACAGGGAGACAGTATGGGTACCCATCCCACATGCTTTTAACCAGGCACTGCAGTTACTGGTGGAAGTTGCCACTTCTGAAACAGGAGGTGTAAACAACAGCCTGGGATTCCATCATCAGCTTACTGAAGAGGAACCCAGAGAGCAGAGAGGCTGAGACAGCCAAATCATGGTGAGATGAATTTCATCCTTAGGTTCAAACTAGATGCCTGATTTTAATCATTGTCTGTGCATTTGGGTAAAAATAAACTACAGCAGAGTTAAGACTGGGACCTTCAAACCCTCGATCAGAAAGCACATATGTTTCTGCTTATAACCTCCCCACTGTAATGAGAACAGTTAAGGTTGGTTTATTTGCCTTTGGTTTGTTTCCTATGAGATGGCAGAATGGAGATGGCCAGAACCTTCAAGAATGAACGTACAGTAAATGCTGCTGCCCAACATCTGCAGCCAGTGCAGGTCACTACAGAGTCCTGGAATGAAACATGACCTACCTCACCACAGTATCTTCTCCAGGATGCCAGTCCCAATCCAATACATTACAAAGCCTGAAGCTTGGCAGCCTCCACCTACTCAATGTGCATTCAGAATATATAGCATTTCCCACAATGTTTTTTTCTAAAAACTAAGTCAGTGGTGATATGCACTCCTTGGAATGGCAGATGACATCCCTGACACCAGTACCCTGGAGTGCAGCTCTTACAGTAATTCCTAACCAAAATCAAAGCAAGAAAGTATTATGAAAGTAGAGGTTTAATATGTGTTTTTAATGAAAAGGAGAAAAAACAAAGTATGATGAATTAGTCCATAGCACGTTAACTGCTTTAAGATCCCAATGAGATTATGGTTGATAAATTTCTTTCTTCAATTTTCTCTACTGGTATGGCACATGCCCTAATTAACTCCCCTGTATAGCACATGTCCCAGAGAGCAGACCCAGTACAGCTCAGAGCCGTGGCCACAGACTGCATGACTTGAGCAGGCAACATGTCCCTTCAGCTTTGCTCATAGTTTGGAAGTTGCAAAAAACCCGTAAGAGTAAATAAATAAAATGCTAATCTAACATGTGAGAGTTAGTGCAAAGCAAGTTTAAAGAGGAGAGTCGTTTCTTCTTGTTTATGGCACACTAAGGATTTTAAGGAGGCCAGCAATTCCGCTGGGATGTGTTTCTCAAAAGACACATTTGGCTGCCTTTAATAAGAAATAGATAATGGAACATACATTTCTCAAAAGTATTTTGGAAAATGTCTCCCTGTGCACAACATACACAGTACACACATATCTTCACTGAAAGGCAACTACATTTAATTAGTCCTCCCAGCTGCCTAACTTCTCTTTGTTTTTGGAGAGCTGATGGTAAGCATTGCTATGGACAATGAAATCATTTTCTAGTGATAACCAACTATGACTAAATTCAAAATATTATTGAGTCAAGACTTTCTGGCTAAGATAACAGGATAAAAGCCTTAAGAAATGATACTTGCTTTATTTTCTGGAGCTAAGGTCAATCATGGTGAAGCTCCATGGTTTTTTTAAAGGGTGGAACTGAGCTAAACTCTGATTAAGAGACAAACTGACAGATTTAAACATTTGTTTACAAAGTATGTAGGCATGTATCATAACCATTCTGTTGCAACAGTCTTTTGGGTTTATTTCTACCCAGTGAGATCAGAAAAAATTCTATCCAAGTACTCATATTCAAAACTACAATCATTCACATGGAAGAATTCTAACTGCATGAACAGCAGAAAGGGAGAAAGTGGCATTTTCCACAGCTCTCTAAAAAAATTTAATTCACATTTCTGTATTTTTAGAAAGACAATGGTATTGGAACGTTTTTTTTTTTTTTTCCTCCAGTGTATTGCAGTAATACCAGCTGCCAGGTTTATGAGGTATTTGCAGCTGTAACCCAACAGACAAATCCTTTGTTACTAATAGAGAACAAACAGTGGGGATTTACAAAGCTGTAATTACACCAAGAGGGTTTATGCACAAGGATGTATTAAAAGAAATGTTATACATGAAATCATATCTTAAAAAAATCCTCTGAGTATTATCATCGTTTATGCTACAGACCCTTCTATAACATTACCATAGAAGGGGTTTTAAATGCATGTCGTCCTTAAAGGACACCTGCAGGCTCTTCCGAGGTCTCTTAAGCAGGCTGGATTTGGTACCATGTACCTGTTTCAGTTAGCACTTGGTGACAGAAGAGCAGAGCAAGCTCTGGGCCCAAAGCAGCACACCTGGTGTGTGACTTGACTGTTCTGGTCAAGTGAGGAAGACTTCCACATCTCCTCAAAATCAAGTTTTAAGCCAAGAGTCACAAAGTCAAGACAAACTTAGAATATAAAATCATTAAGTTTGGAAAAGATGAATAAGACCATCTAGTCCAACGATGACTCACCCCCACCATGCCCACTGACCACGTCCCTCAGTGCCTCATCTACACGGTTGTTGAACACCTCCAGGGATGGTGACTCCGGCACCTCCCTGGGCAGCCTGTGCCAGTGTTTCACCATACTTTCTGAGAAGAAATTTTTCCAAATATCCAACCTGAGCCTCCCCTTGCATAACTTAAAGCCATTACTTCTCATTCCATCTCTGCTACGTGGGAGAAGAGGCTGACCCCCACCTTGCCACAATCTCCTTTTTAGGTCAGGTCATTGTAGAGGGTGATAAGATATCTCCTGAGCCTCCTCCTCTCCAGAAATCTTAATAAATTTTAATAAAGTTATTCAGAGATCCTTTGATCCTACTGTCTTACTCGTAAAATTACTGAAAACAGGAGAATCTGACTGTCATTCAAAAAACTGCAATACGCTAACATGAAGTTACTTCCCGTTTAGGAAAGATCCGTGATTCATCGCCATAGCTCAAATTTTGTAAATAATTAATTACTGGTAGGCAGTAGCATGAAGACTTAGGCACTAGATTGTTACTCTTTAGCACTCAAAACAATTACTAATGCTATATGTGATAAAAAGTACACCAGCTGACAATTAATTGCTTTGATGCAGACAGGCACAACCAGTAGTTAGAAAGTAAGCAGAAATCCAGTTCCAATGCAACAGATGTCAATACTCTGAGTAATGTGTCCCACATAGAATGTTTTTTTGTTAATTATTTTTACTTCTAGGACAGATCCCTGAGCTGGACAGGCATGCATAAAGGCAGCGCAATGGGAATCCACAGGAAGAATTGAAAAGGCATGAGGCAAGTGCAACAAACCACGGCACACGGGGGAAAGTGATCTGCATCTGCAGGCAGAAGTGGGCAGCATCACCTCCACCCTCCTTCCAGGTCAGCATGAAGCTGATGGGGAAAAGAGATGCTCATAGCACACTGGTAAAGGAGAGGGGCAGAGAAGCAACTTGGAGAAAATATGGGGGAGGGACAGAGTCCACGTGCATGTCCACAGGGAATGTTAGGCACTAAATAACATATTTTTTTATTTCTCTAATTTGTTCAGAAAAGGTTCTCATATTATGTTTTGCTTCTTGGTTATAAGGAAGGAACTTTCTTCAGCAAATGCATCAGAAGAACACTATGACGAAGCAGCTGAAAGTTGCAGTTAAATTACAGTGGAACAGAAATCCACATTTTTAATTTACAAACCAGAATAGCTTTTCTTCCATATAACATTTCAACACTCTTTTTTTTTTTTAATTTCAGGCTTAACTTATGATGTTGGTATTTGGGATCATTCATAAGGACTATGTAATGGAAAAACCCTATAACTTATCTGAATCATTATTTTGTTCTACTGTGGTTCCAATAGTTCATCATTAATTAGATCCAGCAACAACATCTCATTGTGCAAAAGGCATATACTCTGTTTTAATCAAAATCTTGGACTGCATTTTGGATGGCATCTTTAATAACTTGGACAGAATACTTGGTGGTTTCCTCATCGATGAAGAATCAAAACAATTAACTATGAACATGTCTTCCACTGAATGCTAATAGCTACAGCCAGGTTATTCTGATGAACTTCTATGTATTACATGCAATTACTTTAGATTTCCTTGTATTTTTTACATAATTTCTGCCTTCAAAACAATAATGAACTGTAAACCTGTCACACAGAATGTATCCATGGTGAATTCCTAAATCATTTTTGAATTATTCATTTTATTCTCTCTTGAAAGACACACTGTAAACACAAAAGATGACTGTACTAGTCCCATCTACTTGAAATCAGATCTTTTCCTTTATGATTTTCAAATGATTTTTAACCATTATTTTAGCATTATTGTTTTAGAATGAAACATGTCAACAAGACAATGCGTAAGGACTACCCTCATAGCTGCTCTTTGGTGACAATGTACAGATCCAGGTTATCCTCAGAGGTATTTCCTGATGACAAGACATGAGAAATGTCTCCTTGGCAGGAATAAACAGTGGTCTGCTTTTCCTTACTGATAGATAAATTGTTATTCAGTGGCACTCATGATTGTCCTGCTGCTGTTTTGAGAACCCTCCTGAGGTTTTATGTAGGTGACTCCGAAAGTAATGCCTCCTATTTATTTTCATGCAAACTACAACAAAGAGCACAATAACATTATTTGATAGAATAAATTCTCAGCTATAAAACACTATTTTTCAGCATAGTCGCTACCACTAGCTATGCATTTTTTCCAGCCACAATCAAGAGCCTGCATGCCGCACTCATAAAAATCTGCACTAGTAGAGGTGATCTGCTGTCCCTGTCGCAGCTGCTGAAACGCATCACCCACCACCTCACTGCGCTCACATCTGCTGTGTGGTCTTCAGAAAAGTTCAGCAAGTGCTGATGAATGTCAGTGGGTGCCATCTTTTCCGCATGGAGGAACTCGTTGTCATACCTCTGCACTTCCATGTCAGACACCATTCTGTCGGACTGCCCCTTTGCTGCCGTCTGGCACATGGCAACAAAATGGAACGGAATACTGGTGGGAAACTTCAACCTCTACTGCCGTAGCACCAACACCCACCTCTGACGTCGTGGGCCAACATAATAAAATTGGAGGCACTACTTTCAGAACAGCCCTCATACATGCTGCTTGCCAAGATGTACCCATTCCTCACACGCCACTCTATCCAGCATCCTTCTTCCTGCATCCTCCCCTGCTGAATCTGCTGCTGCCTGACCACCTGTAGCAGTGCTACCGCTAACTGACAGCCAAAGGAGGAACAGCCACTGCATCACTCGGAGCTGCAAGGCCTGTAGCCAGAATTGTCTGGAGTTTGGGAAACGAAGACCACAATAGCTTATGGCTGTGCAACTACACCATCTGTCAGACCGTAGCATAAAAATGAGCTATGTCTAATACACTGTCTAGCCATCAGTTACTCCTTTTGGCCTTCCGTGCACAATAATACAGACAATAATGTCGTTGTTTTATAATAAAATACATAAAATACATTACGTAGTAAACTATAATACAATCGCATCACATTGTGTTGTGTAATTACAAGTATATGTACACATTTGTTTGTTTTTAATCTTTTTCAAATAATGAAAAACATTCAATCACAGTCTGAAACGAAACCCAGTAAGCTCTATTTGCAGACAGAAGTAGCGATTTTGGATGGCTGGGCATTTCACTGGCAAACCACAATATCTGTAGTGGAACCCTGTTTCCAGTAAGAAGTGAATACCATCTTTCAGATGTTTTAGGTTATGCACTCTAAGATGGACTCACGCCAAGTCATGACTCACTTTCAAAAACGTGAGATCCTGTATTTGGTGATGAAAAACAGCAAAATAAAGTAATGCTATAACTATTATCAGAGTGGCATCATAATTTGGAGAAAAAGGCCACTTTCCTTGTTTGTTTGTTTTCCCTAAAACAATACAGAACAAAATGCCACAGCAAAGATTTTCCACTGACAAGGTAAGAAAGAATACACAAGCAGCAACATACAAAAACAAGCCTCCGCTTTACTTAGGGATATATTTCAGATTTCTCACAATTAAACACTTCCTGCCTGTATTTTAGAAGAAAAAAAATGAAATAGCAGTAATAAAAGCTCGTGTGCTTTTCAACAAGGTGATACATGCACCTCGTCAGCCCATTTCAAGCACTGTGCCTCTGGGAGTTCAAGCCAAACATATCATATTTTTACCACTGAATATAAATGCTGAGGGTCAAAATCCCCAAAGTGTACCCCGTAATAGTATCATAAGCAGCAGCGTGCCTCGTGAGGCTTCAAGGACTGACATTTCGAAACTCATGTTCTGCACTGCTCAAGTTTGCTTCTGTTGCAGAGCACCAAATTGTGCACTCATGCTCAAAGTAAAAAGGAAAAGCAGAGACCAAGAGGAAAGCATCACACACCTTCTATATTAGTCATTTCCAGAGAGTATCATAAGTGGATGACAGCCGTAGGCTTCCAAAAACAAAAAAAATAAGATATCAACATAGCTGAAATTGTCGCTTTAATGCTACAGCGTGGAAGACAGCAGCTCTATACGCCAGCACAGCAAGAAAAAAATAAATTGCTTTTAATAGAAAAGGCTTTAGTGCAATCTGTATAATCTGCACTGACATTTCCCACTTTGTATTCTGTAAACCAACAGTTAAACTTTCACTTTTATACAATATACTGTGTGGCTCCGACAAAGTGGGCAGGGTGCCTCATCAGCTTTCTCTCCATTTTTAAGCTATTTTAGCAGCAAAAGAGGCAAGACTTATCAGGTTCCTCAGGTCCTTTCCAGAACTACTGTCTTTCGCTGTTCCGTTTCTGTTTCTGATGTCCGCTGCTATGCGGACATCAACTCAATGGGTTTCAGAGGGACCATTACTCATTTATTTAGCAGGGCTCATATTTTAAGTCTAAGAACCTCATTGAGCAGTTTAACCCTCCACACAGAATAGTTTAAATAGTAAAGAAAAATACAGGAAATTCCACAAAGAAGTGCTGGGATTTCAAAAACCAAGCAAGGTCAATACACTTTGCTAGTGTAATCCTATGATACCTCTTTTTCTAAACTTAAGAAAAAGGGACAAAAAACAAGGAAATCAGTAGGACATCACAGTTTTTGTAACAAACCAGGCATCTTGCAGGATGTAAGAACACCCACAGAATGCCTACAAATGCATCTTAAGAAGCAAGGTGCCTCTCTTGCCTTAGATTTCAGTGGGGTGCAGTGCCTAACTCTTTGGGGCACAATTAGAATCCTAACCATGATGATTTTCAACACCATGGCTGCAAAGAGGAATTCCCACCTGTGAAGGGATTGAGCCTTGGTTCAGAGTCTTCAAAGAACTCCAAGGATGCCTCATTCATTTTGCAGTTGGACTTGATGATCTTTAAGGTCTTTTCCAACCTGAGCAATTCTATGATTCTATGATTCTATGATTCACTGCACTGGAACCTTCACAGCCCCAGCTGCATGCAGAAAGACTCAAAATGGCATTCAGCAGTGGATTCAGAGAGGTCAGGAACTGCTCAGAAAGAGCAAAACAGGTAAAGACAGACCTGCTTTGTTGAAAATTCAGCTTATAACCCTAAGATACATATATTAACAGTTAATTCCTTCCCAATCTTTCTGTCCATCTACCCACCATTATCCATCTCAGTGCTGCCACAGGCTAAATCTGATAACTTAATCGTAACCCTTTCAAGATAGCCAGCTCTAACAGACTTACTTGTTTTTGATGTGTTTTGATAGACAAATAAAGCTCTCTAAGTGCCAACAAGTCTGCATATTTCAGAGTCAGTACTCAAAGAAGCAGATGATTAAAATGCAGTGATTTTGCAAGGCGAGTTCATCAGGGCTACACAGAGCACACAGCATCAAAAGAGCTCATCAATCAGAGACACCTGGGCACCAGAGAGACATGAAGTATAAATGAAATGAAACCTTCACAAACAACGAGTTCTGGACAAATTGATTAGGCAACAGTGGATGAATGAGTTATACAGGAGATGCTTTATGGTGTAGATGTGCCCAGCATGTTTATGATTTCTCTTAAAAAGAACCATCCTGCATTACCCTGCTAGCAGCAGATAGTTTGTGTCATGTCTACCTTCCTACACAGTGTATTCCATCATAAATAACACTGCCATTAGCAGACGGCTGGTTCCTCCCACCACATCTCACCTCTTTCGAGGTGCCCCATCCCAGGCCACCAGCCTCCAGCCTGCTCTGCCCACAGGCCTGCCCACACCATGCATGCCCAGACAGCACGGCAGGGCTCGCCACAGGACCTGAGCCCATGGGACAGGCACCAGGCCACCCTTCAGCCTCCAACCCCCCTCTTGAGCAAGCATCAGGTGTTTTCTGAACCCCGCTGCTAACGCTGCCATGTGCTCTGCAAGCAAAGCCCCCTCCCAAGAGAAATGCATGAGTTTTGCTGGCTGACTACACGGGGGTGGCTCACCCAAGGAACCTGCCTCCCAGCTGTCCTCTTTCACAAAACCCTCCTTCAGACAGCCCAGAGCAAACCTGCCAGCTCCCCTGCGGCAGCGTTCCAAGACAACTCACAAAAATGGGGCGTGAGAAGGACAGAAAGCCACAAAATCGCAATCAAACGTATTTACAGATCTCCAGGTGCTCAGTCAGAGATCAGTGACTGGAGTTCAGATCTAAGATATACCAGGTACCCGTGCACCAGAAAGGGTTCCCTGCCTACCACCAAGATGTTGTATGGAGGTTAAAGAGACAGACTAACCCCAGTTTGAGAGCACTGGGTGTGCAGGCAGCACGGCTGATGTGCTGCCTTTTTTCACAAAATAGATACTGAATTAATCAAACACTAGCCCTCAACTGTCTCAGTGCAAGGAGAATTTTTTCCTCACTGCAGCACAAAAAACACAGGGGGCTGTATTTCCACTTCATTTTCTTTGGGCTTGCTTTCCAATTTTCTTTCAGGCAGGTCTGGAGGCAGCGCGGCTGAGAGCAATCTCCTATTTCCCATTCAGATCCCGCTGCGACAAGGCACTCCCATCACGGAGCGCCACTAACATTTCCCCCTCTAATTACTTTTGCCCAGTTTTTTATCCCAGATGTCAAACAGCAAGGAAGAAGTTCAATACGCTCAGCTGGGATGCCTCCTTCTAAGAAGAATTATACAGAAAAACTTCAGAATTAACAGCGCCTCCAGTTCTTTCTACAGAGGCTTTCCGAGTCCTGCAAACAGAAGAGAGTTTTCCATTTCTCAGGCTGCGCACAGGGAAGGGCTTCCCATGAGGTGATTTGGAAATTTGTGGTCAAAGGTTAACTTGGTTTGTAACTTCAAAGTGCAGAAAATAGTGGAGGCTGAAAAAATACAGGGGCAAGGGCTGCCCTAAACGCAAAGCTCAGGGGGCGCGTTACAAACCCGAGCCCGGGCCATGAATGCCCATGAAGCTGCTCCCTGCACTTGCCCTGCTCATTGATTCACCAAGAAGCAAAAAGAAATAGTCGGTTTCTAAGAGTTTAAAACAGAACCACATTTTTCTGGCTCACGGCACAGAAGAAGGAAAGGCAGTTTCATTAATTAAGATCTGAACTACTGCTCTGACTCCAGTTTTTCTTGATGTTGCTAGATATTTGAAAATACAGTACTCACTCATTGGCGGGTGCAGTTCCCGCAGGGCAGTGAGTAATGGCTTTACTCCTGCTCCAGCACTGGCAGCAGCACGTTGGACTGGAAAACGAACCTCTGCTTCCTATCTATTTTTACAACCAGTTTATCCATCCTCTGCTTAATTCTTACCCCTACATGTATGATAGAAGCAAAGCACTCTCAGTACTATGCTGAAATGCATTTGAGAGGCTCCCATTGACTCTGCCGCCCAAGGATGGGATTTGTCCCTTAACAGCAACTCTGTGGTCCATATGAAAAATTCATGAGTTAAGTATTTTCACTTCCCTCATAAATAGGAGACAAAATGAGAGAGTCATCGCAGGGAATGATTCAAAATCTAAACCAAGAGTACTGTTTTCAGGAAAGTAACTGGTAGTAGACACAAATTATTACATCATTTTCTTTTTATTTTCTGTTTTGGGTTTTTTGCATTCATTAATTGAAAAAACTTTAGAATACCAACTGAACACAGTACCAACGCTTCAGATACAAAATATAAATCTGTATTATCACATGCCTGAGTCTACTTGCCTGCAGACCTGAAATCTTTCATGGTATTGACTTGTTTTATTTGCAAGCTTTCAGTTCTCTCAAAACACAACGATTGTTTTGGTATTTTGCAGCCAGCTCTGTATGATGAGGTGATGTGAGCTGCAGGGGTGACAGCTGGCAGGGACTTTTGAATGGAAGGGTCTCTAACTGATACACACACAGCTCTGTGTTAGCTCTCACAAGATGCACTATTTACTAAAGATGATTACCCATGAGTAAATAATGAGTCATGATACTCTTAAAAAAAGCAAACACACAGAGTTAAAGAATAATTTCCAATGTGGCTAAACAGAGAGAGCTGCAAACTGAATCACTTCCATGCATCTTTTTCACAATAAAATGTTAAACATTATAAAAGCCATAGAAAATAACCAAATTAGATGAAAATGAACTAGAAGATCTTGGAAAGAACCTCTTTCTTTTCATATGTCTGTAAAGCATCATTTATGGACAAACGAAAACATAAATACAATCTTAAATATATGCAGGAACCAGTGGAAGAGGGGCTTTTATTTGGTTGACAGGACAGCATCACGCCACGGTCATTTCATCATTCTCAATGGGTTACGATACTTGTTAACAACTACCACTGAAACTCCACATATGTTGATGGAAAGCAGTAGAGTAAATCTAACACTGTAATTACCACATGCAGTTGAACTTCTCATTTTAGCTACATATTATCAGAAGACTTCCTAGTGTGTTTCTTCTTTTATACTTTGAGAATTCAGTGCTGGGGAATTCATCTCCAGTTAATCACTGTCTGTGGTAGAATACTCTCCCCCTCGTTATCGCTACTTTGCACGTGTACCTTTTTTCTGATGCCACTGGTAAATCTGTTTATATATACATACACATATAATAGGAATATATACCAAATCTGACAGTTCTGACACAGAGGCAGTGATGCTTTTTCCCCTTTCTCCACTGTGTATTTCTCCTTACATACTGGTCCTGAAAAGCAGTTTCCCATGCTCTGAGCAATCTACAAACCTACATATTGTTATCCACAGTCCACGTTTTCCAAATGATGTGATTTCACATCACAAGTTTCTTAAAACTGCCTTAACATCTTAAACGACATTTTTTTAAGAAAAGAACCACACAGCTAGTGCAATGGGCAACCACAGGTGGGATCACACAACCTGTCCTACAAGTTTCTTAAATTACCCACACTTGCACTTCTGATTCAGGGTCACATGTGCATGTAATATGTAGTTCTAAGAGGTACTGCTCATTCTGTGGCTGACTGATGGTTGCTAAGACCACTGAAAAGGCACCGAGTAGCTTTCACTGCCAACAACCTTAGCAGAAAAGATGACACTTCTGCCCCAACAATCCTCAAAACTGAAAGCACTGCCATTAAGAAAAGGAGAAGGAGGAAGAGATGAATGCAGGCTGAGCAGTTCAACTAGAAAAAAAGACCCCTTTAGGGCACTTTAACTGCCACAGTTTAAAGCTCAAAGGGAAAAATGAAATAACATCTAAAATGTCACATAGTTCTTACAAGATTATACACATCTACATTAGGCAAATACAACAGAATGAGATTTTTTGCTTTGTACTATTGCAAATGTTTTTTGTCAAGAAAAATACAACACTAAAAATAGGAAATACTTCACCATATTTTCCTTTATTTCTTTTCATAATATAAATAGTTTGTTTTCTCAGTGTTGTTATACTACACTTAAGTTAGGTCACAGGCATTTTTTTTGCATTCAACAGACAAAACACCGAAACACATCGCAGCTATCGAAATAATCACACCAGAGGAAACTTCAGTAGCTGCTTATCCCTTGTCCTCCCAAAGCAGCTCACTCCATCCCATACAGCTGCTGGTGCTTTACACAACTGAGACGTAAAGGTTTCCTTTCAATCCCTTCCAAGGTAACAGCACCATCACAGACCAAAGTCTTACTTCCATTCCTTCTAATAAGAGATCACATTACTAAAACTAAAAAGCACTTTCACTTTTTACAGTTACTTTTTACAAATATTTACAGACAATTAAGATGCGGTGCCAATATACTTGTACAGGTTCCTTTCCGTCTTTACCAGTGTCATTTTCCTTTCACTCCCTCTGTTGTTCCAGCTCTTCCTTGAACTCTCTCCTATTTAATCTGTTCTGGTCAGAAAAAAATAACAAATCGTGAGGAGCACAGAACAGGGAACGTGGTGTTCTAAAACTGGTCATACATGAGACACAGGGAAATGGTACAAAGCTGAGAAAAGCTATGATCTGCGCAGAGTGACATCATGACCTCTATTTACAGCCATAAATCTTATCAGCAAAGAGACAGTGTTCTGCATGACAGAGCATTGCTTCATTTTTCTTCTTATTTTTTTTTCCCTTTCTGTATTATTACCATGCCAGTCTTTGCTTTACTGATTCTAGTTATTTCCTCCACTTTGATACTTGGATGGATTTATCCTATCTGCCCAAGCAGAGGACCAGATTTTACTGTCTGTGCAACCAGTTCAAAGCAGTTAACCTGTTATGGAAACATCAAAGCCAGGGCGTACTCATAATCTTCCCATTTCCTATGCTAACCAAAGTGACAGTATTATTCCTCTTTAACAATAGGTAATTCAGCAGATATATGAATTTCAAAATAAATTTGGACAGAAAATGAAATGTATTGATTCAAAAATTTAATGCATTTACTAAGAAATTCAGCTATTGATCTATAAAATATTCAAAAGACGAAAAATATGTGCAAAATAGTACAATCTGTTGATTTGCTAGTTTTTGTTACATTTGCTGGATTTCCTAATGTTTATTAGAAGATATCAGCTTGGATTAAAAAGGGAGGAGCACAAGTTGCCTTCAATGAGTGGCTAACTGACACGTAAAGGTACAAAGAAAGAACTCTTACACCAAGTTTTCACAAACTTTCACCAAGTTTTTCATAAAGATATCAGCAAAAAAGAAATGCAGCAAAATTCACTAATGAAATTCCATATTACATCATCAAAAAAAAAACCAAAACCCACGAATGATACAGCAAAATTCTGACAAAAAAAAACAAACAAGAGCTCAGTATAAATTTAATCCCTAAATCAAGATATTAGGCTTAACATATATACGGATGCAGATGGCAGGGTATAATGATTCCAAATTTAGTACTGTAGATAAAATGTTTTCCATTTTAAATCACACTGTAGCAGATCATTTCCCTCATAAAACTGTTGAACTATGGAAAACATTAAGCTTCCTCTCAGCCTTATCACCTTTTGTTTTACCTTTCTCATTTCTCAGGCTGTAGGAACCTCTGAAGACAATCTCAGTCCTACTCATACTAAGTTTCAGTTTTGAGTCCCATCCCAATTTCTAACACTGCAGGAAGATGTTTATGTTATTTAAAGATTATACATAAAGTTGATTCAAAAATCATTGTTTGGATCTCAAGTTATTTTTCCTGACTTATCACTTCTGGGCACTGTTTAAAGTAGCAATCTGTCTTTGACACTCACCATGATTTTTTCACTTTGAAATCAGACACGAATTTCATCCCGCTGACAACATTAACAGTTAACTCCCTCACTATTAGGAAATTATTGAAGAATTTATCTTAGGAGAATAACAGTAAAATATCTCAAAGTCTGTTGGAATCTGCTGGATGCATCCTCATAGCTTAGATTTACCATTCTGATGTTGCATACAACAGACCTAGTACCAGCCATCATTTTTTTCTGACTTGATCAAAAAGCATCCATCCAAAATTTAAAGGAGTGTACAACAAGCATGAAGCTCCAGAGATGGATCCTCAATAAGCAATAAACTCTCTTAAAAACTCAGCTCAGTAAAAGCAAGCATTTAAACTAAAATTTCTGATCTGCCCATCTGCTTTTCTCACTTAGCCCTTCTCTCCAGATGGGAAAACAGGTGAGGTCTTCAATTACTCATACGTCGTTCTATAGTTTTGCCCACACCCTTCTTCCTCTTACACCATCACCCAAGTGTTGTGAAATTTGGATCTCCTAGCAGAGATTGCAGCTTTTAACCTCCACACAGCAATAGGAAAATTTCAGACCAATTCTATCCGAAGCCTTGCAACATCTGATGAGCTGAATCTCTCAAATTCCTCTTGCATACCTGAGTTTAAATTTTTTTTCTCATAAACAAGAAAAAATGATATTGAGGTTTTCATAAACCTAACCTGCAAACTGTTTCACACTCTTCTAGATTAGATTACATTACAAAGCAAACAGTAATACTATATCACTCTCATCTCTTAAAAACAGTTTGGCTTAGGGCTGCATAGGGCTTACTGTGCATTTGCTACTTTCAGCTACCTGTGTTCACAAACTGCATTCATTGACTTCAAGAGATCTTTGCAAAACTACGGGATGCTCCACTCATGCAAAGGTATTTAAAGGAGCAAGATCTAAAGAAGTATTGGCAAGATTAGGCACGACATATCAGGAAATCTTTAGCAACAAAACATTTACATAAAAAAAATCAGACTGTAGATTTGATCTCATAAGTCTGCACTTACATGAGTGGTAAAGGTCTTTCTTTACATACCTTTCTTGTACCATCAATTCATTAATTCAGCTGCAGAGCTATGATGATCAACACAGACTACACCTCTGTCTACACAGATACATTTTTAAGAGATTGAACTCAAGTTATAACTTGGCATGGAGCTGAACATCATGAAGGGGAGCCCAAGCCTTATATCTTACTGCATGTTACACTTGCCTAGACAGCAAACAACATCCTGTCAACAATCCATTTCCCCTTTGCCTTCCATCTCCAAGGTGAACTGCTGACAAGGCTTCCTTTTAGTCTCTGTGGGCTGAGGAAATAAAATATGTAAAAAATTTTGAAATAGAAAGCTTCTAGAAAAAAAAAATCTGCCTGCAGCATCGCTACAAAATGCAGGTTAAACTAATAAGAACTTACATTATGGCCATGAACTTTCAGCTGCTGCTTGTGGATGATCTCAAGCTATAAGCAAAGGCAAGGAGATGTCCAGTAAATGCCTTGGCTGACCACCAGCATCCACATGGTCCCCACAGGGCTGCCTCACTAAAAGGTGTGGTAATAGGAGAGGGAAGATTGTCTACACAATTTCAGGTTCTGCAGGTGCAATTCCACCACTCTCCTGCTTTCAGAATTTGGATTTCTCACTGGAGAGAGACATGTAATCCAAAAAGAAAACCTCTGGAAAAGCTCTAAGAAGCCAATCTGGACAGCAAAGGTCAAGGGAGGGGAGAGGGCAAGGGTCCACAGAGTAGTTTGCTTATGTAAATTTGGCTTTTTACACTTACATTCCTGTGAGCAAAGCATGATCAGAAAACTATTCCCAAGCTCAGTCAAGTTCTGGCTACTTCTTATGCCAATATAACTCTTTATATGGGATCAAAGACATTAATCTCAAGCACTGGCCCCATATGTGCAAAGGCAAGAATATTCTAGTTCTAAGTTTTGAATAAGCTGTCGACTTCAGCATGTGCATGGAAAATCTGTGTAGGACACTTTATTACAATTATACAGCAGCTCAAGTTGTTTGTATCAACAGAAGTTATAAGACGTGTTCTCTGTTATTTTGGTATGAATTCACAAGATTTTTATTGACTCCCTTGAATTTATTACGGGCAAGTCTGGTAGACCAGCTAACAGGCAGACCTGTAACACTGACCTATTCAAAATTATTTATTACTTCACTCATCTCTAACCATGTGAACTGAACTTCCCCATATCAAACTGTCTGTCTCAGAACAAAATTCTCAAAAAGTTTTAGTCACAGAATGGCTGCAACTGGAAGGTACCTCTGGAGACCATCTAGTTAAGAACCCTTCTCATTTATCTCATACTCAGGACTACTTCCAGTTGTTTTTTTACTAACTTCAAGGATGGTCATAGCACAACCTGAGGGGCTACCTGTGCCCGTAAAAGTGATTTTCGTATTTCTGCAGAAGACGACAAATGAAACAGCTGAGATTCTGTTTTGTTTTGGTTTTGCTTTTGTTTTTATTTTTGTCTATATGAAGAACTTTAGAGTCTTTCAGCCACTCAAGTTCCTGTATTACTTGAAGCAGAACTTGTAATTTGGCAAGCAAAGCCCTAATGTCAAGAATTAACCACCTCCTGTCCCTAAAAAAATCTGGTCAGAAAGGGAAAATGATGGAGACAAGCTTGCCAAAGTTTGTGTTCCACAGAAACTCTTCCAGTATTTGAAAAGCAAACACCTGTTTCATTCAGTTTCTTGAATTTAACAGCTGCCAGGCATTTCAGAAGATCTGAAGACATCTGCAAACAGAATAAAGTATACTATCTGTTATACATATGTTTCTCCACATATATGGCTCCATACTATGTAACAGGTGCTGCAAGGAAGGCCCAAGGTACGGTCCCAGCTGCAGAAACAAGTGTGGCTGGGCCTGCCTCAGGAGAGGCTGGTGCCACCCGCAGAAGGCCAGTGCCTTGACACCTAGCCAGCCACACATTTGCCCTATGAGGCCCCTCATGCAAACTAAATGGACATGAGAAAAGAGAGGTATAGCTTGGGGCAGACTGGAGAAAGCCTGCTTGTCTCCCCACTCTTGTCAGGCCAGAAGTGTGGCCCAAACACAAGGCTTCATCCACTTCATGCTGCCTGGTTTGGAGCTACAAAAGCCCCTCACCAGCAGAAGCGCTGCCAAGTCCTGGCCATGGGGCACCAACCCTGTTTGTATCTCTTGAAAAAGGTAAAGGAAAGACTTAATAATGGAGAACAGGATTAATCACACCCAAGTTTGACCATAAGTGGAGAACACCGGCAGCACACAGAGCTGTGCCCCAGGCCACAGCATCTCACCCACACCTAACTGTCTAGCACAGGAAGCACTGCTGCAAAATTCAAGAGTTTTTTTGACGCGAAGCCTCTTGAAAGCATCACAGCAGCAAACTGCTGTGCCTCCCAAAGCACAATCCCATCATCCACTGACTGAAAAGTATGGTCAGAGTAGCTGCAAGTACATTCCTTGCACCCTGCCAGGAGAGTGACAGCAGGAAGCATCCATCTTCCCCAGGCAGAGGATGAAAGCTGACTGACAGAGCCATCTCCAGGTTCTCCCACATCTCAGTGGAAGTGAAGATGGCTGCCATCAAGGCAGCATCTCATGCAGCAATCGACTTGAAAAAAAATGGTTTCATACATATCTGAGAGAATCGCCATTTTCACCAAAGTCTCATTTCATGAGCCAGTGGTCACATACACATATGGCATCACTGCAAAGTGTGGGGGCTGGTGACAAAAGGTGACAGGACTGGGGCCAAAAAATACCCACCAACGGCAGAAACCTAATACTCGGTTATATCATCTTCTCAAAAAGATGAGAAAACAAAAGCTTAGGGTCTGGCCAACATAAGCTGAAGTCCTAGAATCACTTTACGCCTTTTGGTGGCAACAAGGCCCTGCCAGAGAGAGCAAGGCAGCAGATGACTCCTGGGACAGTAACGCCCACTCTGCCAGCAGCAGGAGCATGGCAGCTGCCCTCAGCACCTGGCAGATCCAGTAGCCACAGCAACTGACAGTACATCCTATGGGGAAATGAGGTTGAGGATGGCACCTCCATGCATGGGACTCTTCTAGGAAGGGGAGTGTCTCCGTGGTCCCTGCCCTACTTCTGGCAAAGGAAGATAGTGAGGAGGATCCGTGGCAAGGGGCTTTGTGGTGAAAAAAAAAAAAGATCTGCGGACAGTTTACAACAGCTGAATGCTAAATTGGAGAATAAGGTCTGACACTTTCATGGTGCACATTTCCCAAGAGATTTTCAACACAAAATTTACAATAATAAGTGACAAATTACAGTTATATGTTACAATTTGCAGTCACAGATCCCATGCTCATCATATTCTGCTTAGTCAACTACATTCCCTGGCATCTAATGTTGAGAAGTTTGACAGTTTCAAACAAAGTTAATATGATCTATAGTTTTCAAACACAACTATTTCTACACAATGCTAAGCAACCTGAATAATGAAGCTGTACTGTCCATGAACTATAAACCTTAATTTACCTGCATGTACTCAAAGATATCAGAATGAAGGCTATATAATTAACCTGAATTCTGGTATTTCTTTTCCTCAGTGTTTGACATTATAACCTTAATAATCAGCAACTTATGCAGTTAAACAGATGATCCAAGTCATCTGGCTCAGACAAGCTGTTTTATTCTAGTCACATACAGCTCTTCAATAACCCAAATCACTTCAGCAACTCACATCAGCCAAACGGTACAAGATAAATTATGTGCAGTTCAACACTCCATGTGAAGTACTCTGTGTTCCAGTTATAATTTCCTCTATATTTGTAGAAATAAAATCATACATTAATACTTAATGAAAGCAGTTATTTTGCTTCAAAATGAAATTTGTCACAAATGTCATACAGACTAATACTCTTTTAATGCACATGTGTACGTATATTTCAGCATTTACACAAATATGACTTTGTACAGAATCTTTCCTTTTTTATCTTTTTTTAAGAGAACAAACAGTATAGAAAGTAAGACATCTGACTTAAAAAAGAAGGCTCAAGATAAACCATTCCATCTCGTGAAGCCATGAGCAAAGTTACTCTAAGCATTATACCGAAATACTACAACTCCTAACTATACTTGAAGCAGCTTATGCAGACTCATCCCATTTTTTAAAAGATGCTTGACGTATATAAACAAATATACAAATAAAAAGAGCCAAAAGTAAATTAATAAACCATGGAAATGAAATTATTTTAATCTAAAGCTAGAAAACAGATAGTATGGTGCCACACAAGGTCCATCTCCCCTGTCAGAAGTGGTAAGGTGGCAGGGAGATGGACAAGACATGACGAGTCTGTACTTAAGGCCAGAAGAAAGAACAGTGCTAAAAAAGTATCTTCAATTTATTAGTGCTTATTCTTTTTCTAGGTAGAAAACCAAGCAGCAGTACTCCACACTTGCTGATGTATAGCTTGGCTAGAGCACATGGAAGGTAGCTGGCACAACTGAGTTAAGGGAAATGATGAAAAGTCATGGGTGGGTGCTGCAGAGTTAACAATTACACTAAGGGAGGCCAAGGTGCAAGACCAAGAAGATGGAAAAAAGATGTGAAGGTCTGCATGAGAGACAAAAAGGCTCAGAGTTCAGGAACACTGTAAAGCTGTAGGGACTGCAAGGAAACATGACATGCTACACAAGGAAGCAGTCTTGCAGTGGTGATGAAAGCAGCTTTTCTTACCCACAGAAATACATTTTTCTTGTTACTATTTTCAATATGGTTCATCCGTATGCATGCCACTACAATATGAATTATCGAGTGATTGTCCAGTGATCCAAGTACTTATTTAGTTGGAAAGTACTTCCAGCTTTCCTCAACAAGAGCCTTCATATTTCTACACCAAAGCTGTTCCAAAGCACATCCTACAGTTGGGTAATGGTGCCATACCTACGTGTTACAGCTCACTCCTACCAACTCCCATGAAGTAATCCGGAAGGCATTCAAACATCAGTGCTAAAATAGGCAAAAGTATTTAATAGGTGAGGAGGATTAAAGATCTTCTCTCCGAGATGAAAAGGTATGCATTGTGTATGCATACATGTAAGTAATCTGGTTCTACATGTGCTGAATTCACTCTTGCCTCATTCAGCACAAGAAAGACTTGCATTTTGACTTCAAATTCACTTGAGAAGACACTGAACTCCCTGCCCTGTTTTCTACCTTCCTACTACACAGCTTGACAATTGGTCCTTTTATTTCTTCCAATGGAAAACAGAACCCTAATTTATTGGGTTAGGTTCACCAGAGGACACAGAACGACTCCATAATCTAGAACGATTACACTGCTTTCATGCATATAATCTAATTTTAACATAAGAATATTTGCCATTTAAGTTCATCAGAAAAAAATTATTACAATTCTGTATATATAAGACACTTGAGGATGTATAGTAATTTTTTAAACTGCCATTTATTTCCTTATTCTTTGATTATTTTATTGGTATAAATTTCACAGGATTCTTAGTTTCTCATAAGTTACAGTAGATCAGAAGAAAATTAGACTTTTATGATTAAAAGCATTCAGAACTGGATACAAAATGTAATACTTAAGTTTAAAAAAGGCATTTCATATGCTCACAATTTCATCCTGCCTAGTTGCAGGCTGTTACGTGCATTTCGGCAATGTGACCATAAACTGAAAACATTAACAGCAGAACCGCAGAGCTTTTTCAATCAATCTTTTTACTTGCATTGTACCCCTACCACAAAAATGACTAAAGTGAAGTAGTTGTGATGAGTAATGGAAGCAATGTCTTTCACATGTTGTGAATTACACGAGTGAAACAACTTATGCAAGATTCATTTACTTCATTCAAAATGTCCTCTCGGACCACATACAGCTGATGAAATAACAGAGAAGAAATACTATTCTTTAATCTTTGCACAGAAAGTAAGTTTATTTACAGCCTGCACTTCATTTTCATAACAAAGCTTCTTGTAATACATGTGTTACTTGTTTAGTTGTCATTGTAAAATATGTAAAATCCCAACTCATCCCAGAGAAGACAGAGTATTTCTACTCAACACAATGACGAGTTCAAAAAGAATCAAAAGCAGTACTACCACGCTAATGGCCATGTTGACTATTCTGCTCACCTCTTTGATGGGTTAAATTAACTCATGCAGACCCCCAAACTCACATACCTATCCTCCATTTCCCACTATAGATTACCTCGAAGTCTCACAGGCCTTTCTTCAGGTAAGCAGATATAAGAAGGAATATTTATTTATTATCTGAATGGGGCCACACGGGAGAGAATCTCAGAGGGCATATGCAACCCCTTCTAAAATTTGTGAAGAAGGGAATAAGGAAAAGCTGGAAATACTAGGAAAATCTGACTGAGCCTATCTGTCACAATTAGATCCTGACTGTGCCCTCCAGAAGCCAGTGCACGTGTGGCCAGCACATGTGTGTTCTGCCTGGCCTCACAAGGGCAGAAGGGCAGACAGCCCCTACCAGTACCTCCTCTCTTCCTCCACCTGCCAGACCCTCACCTCTTTTGGAAATCCAACACACTAAAGGACAAGACAGAAGAAATCAGGTTGGATATTAGGAAAAATTTCGTCCCAGAGAGAGTGGTGAGGCACTGGCATGGGCTGCCCAGGAAGGTGCTGGAGTCACTGTTCCTGGAGGTGTTCAAGAACTGTGTAGATGTGGCACTGAGGGACACGGTGTAGTGGGCATGGTGTGGTTAGGCTGATGGCTGGACTTCATCTTAATTGTCTTTCCAACCGCAATGATTCTATGAAAGGTGCATCTCTGCATTGCTACTCTGTGCCCTGCTGTACAGCTCTGCCCTATGCCATGACAGAGATCTCCTATTAAATAGCAAATTAGTTTCACTGAAAGAATTAGTGCTTCCCAAGTCCTAGAAGGAAATGCAAGACACAAGGATGCATAAAAATTGTGCTACCTTCCTTCTAATGCCTTCCCTCATCCCACACTGTTTATCCAAGTTTCTTTCATATTCATGCCTCTTTTGCCTTCCTCAACTTTTAGTAATAAGCAAACCCCAGATCAGTAAAGCAGAATATGATGGAGAAGAGATAATGAGCTCCAGAATTTCCATTCTCAGCAAGCCAAAATTCCTGGTCTCACCCTTCCTGTAGCAAATGAGATTCTTGCTGGAGGATGTCCTGCCTCAAATCAGGTGGCTTTGTTGAGGTTTCATCTCGACTCCTTTCCAAACAGAATCAAATTTCAAGACAGGTTACACTAGACAATAAACTGCCAACTTCCATGATTTATGTTCAGTAATCCTTCTCCTCCCTGCTTTTCTCGTGGCTTGGTTTTTACATATAGCCAAGAGGAAAAATCCAGCTCATCATCAACAACAGGGAAGCAAGAAGGATGTATGCCTACCGCAGGTATGTGTTATTCTGCAAGCTTCTGTAAGGAGTACCCTGTTATCACTAACAACTCTCTCCCCTTCACCTTAAAGAAAAAAAAAAAGGAAAAAAAAGCAAGCAGCAAACAACAACATACTGAACAGGGGGCAGTACAGCATGCACATCAGAGAAAGGACATCTTGGGTCTTCAGGTATCCTATCACCACTGACTCTTTAAAATATCCCTGAAAAAACCTGTCCTCAGGGCAGGCAATCATCAGTGCAAACAGATCCACTTAGAAGTCCCCTGCTTTGGGGAGAATTTGGAAAAGGAATACACTGTGTCCTTACGCGCATAGAGATGATCATATAATCAAATCAAAGCACCGATATCAGCCCTATACAGCAAACAGAAAGAGCATTCCCACACAGGAAAAAGGGAAAGCACGACAATTTTGTCTTTAAATAATGACTTCGATAAGCAAAGAATTCCAAAAGCACGGAACAGTTGAGAGTAGCCATGCTGTGCTTGCTCATACCGACTAGATCTAAACCCACTGAAATCACCAGGGGTTTTCCATCCGCTCTAACAGACGATGGTTCGAGCTGTCTCAGCTCTCCATTAGAAGCTGATGCGGACATAGTTAAATTCTCCCTCTTCCAGCACAGAGTCATCAAACACTTAAATTCCACTGGGACCACTGTGTGGTGGAGACCCAGTTTCACAATGGGTCCGTTAGGACCACGTCATTCCATCATTAATAGCACATAACAACGAAGCACACAACCTCACCCAAAGGTCATCGGCCGACAGAAAGCAGCGCCTGACTGAAGGGTCCGGCACTAATAGGAAGGGTGATGTGAGCCGGTCAGTAGGGAAAAAAAGCCCGGGGAGGAAGGAAGTAGGCATATCCAGTTTCACAGAACGTTTGTTGTTGTCCCTTAACAGCTGTTCTGTGAGAAAACGAAGGATTGTACTCTACAGTGACTCAGTGCAGCTCCTTCCCACCATCAGGTCACTTTTTAAGAGGCGATATATTTACCTATCTATGCTATATATGCTGCACAGTAAGAGAGAGCTCATGCCATCCGTTGTACAGTAATACTAACTAATAGGATCGCACTGATTACAGTAAAGTCTCCTGAAAATTACCTCTTTGCTACAGAAATCTCTTATAAAGAACAAGCCTTTTGCTCTGTTTTTTCCCCTGAAATGTTTGTTTATTCAGAAGCTGGGCTGGGAAAACAGGAACTAGAGAATCGAGTGAACCGCCTCAACAGACAAGTCGCGCCGAAACGTAAAAGAAAAATCAATCTCTGTATGAAAAGATGCAGCCCATCGATTATGCAGACACGTCTTTCTGACAGCCCAGCCCTGCAGCCACGAGCACAGCACACGGCCTCGGCGGGCAGATGGCTCCGCTCTGATGTACGAGCTCTGCGCTCCGCGGCCGGAGCGGGGCGCGGACACCGCGGCTCTCTCCGAGCCGAGCCGCCCCGCGCCCGGCAGCGCACCGCAGCGCAGGTGCTGCCCCGCCGCCGCGGTTCTCCTCCGCCCGCCCCGCGCGCCCGCCGCAGCCCGCGCCCTCCCCTCCCGTCTGTGGTTAACAATTAACGCGTTGGGCTCTTCGCTGCGCGGGCGCCTGTTTGTTGTTGTGTTAGAAAGTCAAACTTCGGCAGATAAACTTCGGGAGCGAAGCGCGCCGCCGCCGCCAACCCCCGCGCAGGAGCAGCGCACCGCGCCGGCCCCGACCCCGCCCGCCGCCCCCGCCGCCCCGACGGGCGCCGCCGGACGGGCACCGGGGGCCGCCCGACGCAGCCCCGGCACGGCGCGGGGAAGCGCTGCCGGCAGGCGACTTACCGGGTGCGGAGCCTCCCGCCGCTCCCCGCCGCCAGCCGCCGTCTGCCTGCGGACGTGACCCGGATTCCCCCCGCCCGCGCCGCCTCCCGCGGGGCCACGCACCGCCGCGCTGCGCCCCCCGGCCCCACCCGCCGCCGCTCACCTCCGGCCGCGGCCACCGCCGCGCCTCGCCCGCTGCCGGCCCCGACGCCGTGCGGAGCGCGTTACGCAACGCGGTCCCTCCGCGCCGCGGAGAGGGTCGCCGGGAGGCGGGCGCGGGGCGGGGGGAAGCGCGGCCCGGCAGAGAGCGGCCCCGGCCCCGCCGCCACTTGCTGCGCCGGGCCGGGGCTGCCCGGGCAGGGCGGGCTCCGGGTCACCGCCCCTCCGCGGACACCGCCGGGCTCGGCGGCTCGCGGGGGTTTCCGTGCCGAGGGAGGAGAAATCCCGTGCCCGGAGCTCGGCTGGGAGCCGTCCTCACAGCGCGGGGGGAGGAAGACTCCCCGCGATCAGAGGCCGAAGGCGGCGGCCGCTCCCGCAGGCACCGAGGCTCTGCCTCAGCCCCGCAAGCGGGCACCAGGGCCAGCGCAGCGCCGCGCAGGTCCCAGGGCTGCAGCCGGCCCCGACCCGCAGACCTCGCCCAGGAGAGCCTCACGGGCAGCCCAGGGCCGCCCCTGTGCTGGGGATCCCCGTGTCCCCTGCACTGGTTTCGGGGAGCCGTCCCTGGGCGTGATGCTGAGTGACAGGTCCTGGCCTACACGGCCGGGGCTGGGGCTTAGAGGTGCAGCGCTGAGGAGTCTCTCCTTGCTGGCCCTGAGGCACGCTCTGGCTGTGTTTCGGTCATGCTGGGGTGGATGTGCAGGAAACGGATAACAGCGCATCCCCACCACCAGGCTCTAACTCACAGGGCAGGAAGGGAAGGAGAATCACCTCGAGCCTCACAAACTGCTGTCAGCTCAAGCAAGGAAGATGGCGTCTGGAGGCACAGGCGCAAAGGCAACAGCTACCTGAAAGAGTATGATCGGATTGTTTTTCCTCCAGGAATTACAGGAATATTAAACCGTCCTTGCAGTTATAAATTATTTAATGCAAATCATTTAATCCAAACAGAATTTTTACAGGCTCATGAGGCTCACTCATTTTGCCAAGAGTGAGTCATGTACAAATAAAATGAAACCAACAAAGAAAAGAACTCTCATACCATGTGTATGTGGGTGATCCTTTGAAAAACTGGTAATTATTTTTTAACTCTGCTGCAGCCAGGAGGACAGGTCTGCGAGCTGAGCTGTGGCACCTCAGCACATGGCTTCCCATTGCCCTGAGCGGCACAGTGCTGGCCGGCAGCAACCACGGCCTCAGAGGCCCCCAGATGCCCCAGCCTCACACCAAACCATGTACTACCATACTGCGCAATCAAAAGACTTCTAAAAAATGGAAATAATGTTAAGTGATTAATACTTAGTAGAAGAATGCAGTAGGCAGTTAATCCCTCACTTGAGGGTTAGTTAAGGACATGAGTTAAACTTCATTCTTCCCTCAGCATGTCATAAATGTCTGCTACTAAACACAGGGCACCCAACGAGCCAGCAGGGTGGTGATGCACAGCTCTGAAATGACTGAAATGTGGGGACATGGGGTCATGTGATGGTGAGAGTATCAGCTTCAACTGTGTCATCAAACCTGGCACACGGAACCACCCCCGCACCGCCATCCACCGACAGAAGCACAGGTACGTGCAGACACCCGATAGCTCAACGTTCCCAGGGGTCCTTGTGCCACTCCCCGCCAAAGATGAGACACCATCAGGAAGGGACACATCACAGTGTCCCAAAGTGCCCTCCAGCCACCAGCTTCACGTTCAACACGAGGAATGTGTCCACCAGTGAGGTGGTGGAGTCACCATCCCTGGAGGTGTTCAAGAAACATGTAGATATGGCACTTAGGGATATGGTTCAGTGGGCATGGTGGTGATGGTTTGGCAGTTGGACTAGAGGATCTTGGTGGTCTTTTCCAACCTCAGTGATTCTATGAGACTATGACATTGAACTCTGATCCTGCACCCAACACCATTCACTCCACTGTCCCTTCCAGATGTCCTGGCACCTGACTACAAGTGCCCTTTAAGAACCTCAGCTTGCCCTCTTGGTATCAGAGCATCTCTTTGGATGGGCAAGCTGCACCGGCCACGCATTCACACAGACTGCACATCCACACAGATGCTTTTCTTAGGCAGAGAACATATGATGGGCATTTAACATAGCTGCAGCACATATCAAGGAGCCTCTGAAGCCCTTCAGTACCAATACCGACCCACAGCAAGCACTAAAGAGGGAGGCAGAACCTTGCAGCTCGCATGGCCAAGAAAGCAGTGACAACATTATCCGCCTCCCTTGGAACAGATTTCAGGTCATCTGCAGGCAAAAGCTCCCACTGCATCAGCTGCCCATGGATCGTGGTTTGTTCACAGACACAAGACTCATTAATTCCCTTCAATTTAAAAGCAAGCTAAAGCCTACCTCTTTACATGACCAGGAGTTGAAGCACATCTAACATAATCCAGCTCTGTGGTGAACTAGAAGGGAATCCATAAATCTTTCAAGGCATGAGGCTCAGTCTTTTTTCATTTTAATTTTAACAAAAAGAGAGAACGTGACACGTTGGTGGATTTCAGCTTTTTTTTTTTTGTTCTCAATTTACTTTTCCTCATAAGTACTTTTTGCCTGGCTTCCAGCCAACAACATACCAACACACTGGGGTGGGCGGGCAGGGGAGAACTTCAGTCCAGCTGATCTTCCCAGAGGTAGTGGATGTCTTACATCTACCATCAACTTACAAATTTCCTCCTTGCTGGTTATTTTCCTTGCTTTTCCCTATGGGTATTTGAATTTACATTGCCCGCTTAGCAGATCTGTTCATATACAAAGGAGTTTGTCTTAGAAATGTTACAAGCTTCATGTGTTTTGTTCTGATGTTTTTTGGGGAGAGGAGCCACTCATTTGTTTATATACAGCAGGCAGATAGCACAGACCAATAAAACACAAGCTAAGGAAGCAGCTGAATCAGTGGCTGCCTAGCACCCATCGTCTGGTGGGCAGAGAAGCCCCTAACCACTTGCTCAGGGAGGGTCTTACAAAACATGCAGTTTTTCCTACTGTTTGCAATTTCCCAAGCTTCTTACTTCCCCAAGCCTCTGAAATAGCACGTATCACAGTGCACAAGGAAATGGAGATTGAGGATGAGAAGAGTTATGGTAAAACAGCCAAAGGGTCAGTCATTTAAGATTGCTCTGGAGTCTCTTTTGATTAAATGAAACCTCACCTTCTGGCAAAAATAAAATAAAATCCAAAACATTTCATTTAAAAAACCTTACGGTAAACGTGGAAATCAGGGAAGCATACCTGTCCTTTTTCATGCTTTGGACTACCAGCTGTGACTCAGCAGAGCAGAAAGCATCCCGTGTGTGTCCCTCTTTAAACCATAAATGAACAGTGTTTTTCCATACCTCAAAATTACCAGGCAGGATGCAAATGCAATAACTGTAGAGTAACTTCAGTTTTCTGTGAATGATAGCTGAGGCTAGTCTGTTCTAAATGCCATGAAAGGCTTCAAAATTTTTTAGTGGCAACTGAAGGCATTTGGCCAACAACCTATAGTCTTTGTCTGGGGCAAATATCCATTTACTGTAAAAATGTGATACTAAACCACAAATACTATACACTGTTTAATATTTTTCATCTTACCATACAATGTAATAATTTATGTCTGTTTCAAGACTCCTGGGGAACCTAAAAATACCCTAATACTTTTTTTTTTTTTTTTTTTTGCACAGACATCTAATTCTATTATCAGAACTGAGGGGGAACCACAGTGGATGTGTGAGAACAGCAGAGGCATGTATGAAAATCCAGGCAAACATGAAAGAAAAATAAATAATGAAGAGGAAAGCAAGAGAGAGAAACAAACCTAGAGGCACAATCTAACCTCCAACGCACAGTTCATATCACTGCATATTTCAACAAATATCCATTTTTGATCTTGCATGAAAAATACAGCACAGAGTTTTTTTCAAGTTATGCAGGGATGCACATGGCACCACAGGACATTAGTGCATGGTTCACAAAACCAAATGAACAAGGGCAAAAAAATGTGAACAGAAAGAAAAACAGCAAGATTAAGTTATCAACTACAAAAATTAAAGATCTGCATTTCTAAACTGCAATAACAAAGTATTTGAGAAGACAGTCTGAGCCCTCCTACACTGAAGCAGGCTTCCAGACTAAATAGGGATTTGTGGATATTCTCCCTTTTATTGCAAAAGCTGTTTTACTAAAAAAGACTGTCTGGACTGTCATCAAAGGATGATGTGGAGGTTCAAGAAAGTTCAGACCGGATCAGACAATTTATGGTCGATAAGTCTATCAATGGCTAGTAAACATGATGATGCAATCCCTTGAAATCTCCGGCTCAGGAAATTCCCATAACCTCTGACTGCCAGAAGTTAGGAAATTCTACGCTTATCCTATTTCTTCCAGTCTTTTGGTAAGCATCCTCTATTTGTCAGCATCAGTCCAAGGCATCTGGGCTAGATGGTCTGCTGGAATAAACAAAAATGGTGATTCATACTTCTTATCTTCTGAAAAGATAATCAAGGTCACTCTTGTCATATTCTGCTGCCGCCTGTAATGAAAATTTTTATGATCGGTGGCTCCAAATCTCATGAAAATGGCAGTGGGCCTAGTTTGGATTTCATAAAAATACACAACAGAAGCTGTAATAACATTAATGGAAAAAATAGATGATGAGTGGCAGACTCCGTTCAGATGTGTAGCTTTCCTTTCATACTGAATGGAACAGAGAATGAGACTGGGACAGTAGCGAGGACATCCTGTCAGGCAAGAGAAAGCTCCCTTTAAGTGACCTGCAGAAATATCTCTAGTTTGGAACAGGTGTTACACCACCGCAGCTTTCCACACAGCTCTGTTTTGCTGGTGGATAAGGGACATCTCTTTCAAGAAGAACCAGAGTGAGCATGAATGCAGCTCTGTAGGAGGTAGAGTGGTAAGACAGCCTGCAGTCCTACTGAGACCAGATCCAGTGCCCCAAACCACTGCGGTTTCAATTAAAAGATAGGGCTTGGAAAGGTTCCTGCAGTTGTAATAATGACACCCAGGTTACTTCCAGGGAAAGGTAAAACCCACTGGGTAGAGGTTTGATTTTGGAGGCCTGACAGAAGCAAGAGCTTAGCACGTTCTCTTGCTCCTAATGGAGGGCCGTACAGACCTCAAGTAGCAGGTGGGTGGGTAGGAGGATTAACTGAGGGAATATGCAGCTCATCGTATTCTAGATCAACTTATTCATAATTGGGCATTAGAGTGGAAAACATACAGATGCCATGAAACATAGCGTAAAAGTGACAGAAGCTAGGAATGTAGAGTCTATCTTTCTAGTAAGCTCAGGACAAAACTTAGAAGCATAGTATCTCCTCCTTGGAGAAAATCCGGACATCTACTCATTTCAGTAACTGAAAACTGAAAGTAGCACGCAATCATCTTTCTGCTTCACTCTGTCTTTTGCTTTAGCAATATTTTATTAAGCTTTATCTTAGCAGGCCTGAACGTGGACTGAATGAGCTCACTTGATCTTTTTCAACCTGAATCTACTCATAGGTGGATTTTTGGAATAATTTAGACATGTATACTTTTCAAAGCATTTTCATTCCCAAGTTCTCTTCAAAGGTACAGAAGAGAAATATTACCGTGGTGCTAGCAGAAATGCTACAGTGGTATAGTACTGTAATTCTATTACTTTAGAATGCATGTTGCCATTTTGTACTGCAGACATAGCACATAGCGTAGTACAAGTATGCATATATACCTGATCAGTGTGATATGCAGCACTGGTCCAGTTCCAGAAGTCTTACTTCAGTAAACGCCAGTTTAAGCAAGATCTGCCTCCTGATTTACAAGAGGAAAGTGTCTTCTGAGTGTGATCATGGTCTTCATGTAGTAATACTTATGCTAATAGCGCTTGAAAAAAGCAGCAGTTCCTTCCCCTAGAGCACCTGATCTGCCAGGAATCCCCAAGAGATGCTTTAGAGGCCAGCTTGAAAGCTCTCTCTGTAGAATCTGCCAAGGAGGAGTCCTATTCAAGTCAGACTTCTGTTTTGTTTTTTTTTTTATAGTGACCTTAAGCAGTATAAGCTTGCTCATAGCATTGGCAGTGTTATCAAATGTGCATCAGTCTTTGCAGAGGGAAGTACTTCAGCAAAGGTGCTTGTTTTACTCCTACAGAATAAGTACAGCAAGTCATCACACAGCAGTTTTTATACTTGTCTATTGGTGGAAACCACTGCCAGAACAGTGGCATTAAGGAGGCATGAAAAAATGTCAGATGTGATCATTTGCACTGTGAATTCTCTATGCAGAAAAGAGCATAAATGTAATTTGAGGACATGCTTTTTATAGTTCCCTGGTTAGCCAAAACACAAAATCATTAACATTAAAAAGCTAAGTATGACCCAAATGCAATGAGCAGTAGTATGTAACCACCTACAGATCCTACCTGGTGCACTCAGACTCACGGCTACAAACTCCAGGAACAAATTAGAAACCGGAGCAACTGTAACAGCTGGAAATCTCATTTCTTTAGGATACATCTGAATGAGCAGAACATGAACAAACAAGCAATGGATGAGATAGATAAGTAGCTAATTCCAGCATGTAAGAACCTCCTGCTTGTTAACGTATCCAGTAGAATCAGCCCTATTTCTTCAGAAGAAACTTTCCGTCAAATCTATACTTGTGTACCAGGGCTACAAACAAATTAGAAATGCACCAAAACAGGCTGAACAACTTGCACTTGGTTTTTTAATTATCTTTATAAAAATGAAAACTCAGGGAGGAGTTGAGGATGATTAGAAACCGATGATGGCATGCGTTGCCTGCTTTTCTTCCCTCCCAACACATCGCTTCGTTTCTTTCCATGCGCTAGTCTTTCAGACTAAATAACAGGAGTTACTTGTTCTTTCTGAAGACTTTCAGAAAGCTGGAGCTTACACTTTTAGCACCATGAAGAGCAAACAAACTTCTTTGAAGAAATCTTACCTGCTAAAACCACTTTTTAATGGTCTAATGATCTTTTAACAACAACTTGAATTTTGCCAACAATGTCATTACAAAGCAGAATGAAGAAAGTTTCTCAACCCGGGCCATAGAATTCCCAGTGCAATGTAATAATCATCAGAAGGGAGGAGAGTCTCTAAAAAGAAATGTACATTTATTGTTCAATACAGTGCCATATTTCATCATTCCTTGCTGAAAATGCCCATTAATAAAATAGCACTCATTATAACAATTCCAGTTCAAAAACTTTTTTGGAACTCTAATTGATCCTCCAAATGAGCTTTATTAATCATTGACGGAAAACTGGCAAAATTCTGGTCTGCACTTTGGCAGCCTTTCAAGATGTCCAATTAGGTCAAATCAAGAAAGCTCTAGAAACCAATTACAGAAGCACTTCAAAGCCAAAACAACAACAACAACAACAAAAAAAAAAAACCTTACTGTATTCTGATACAACTGCAGCATTATAGGAATGAAAAAAAAACAACCCACCACCTCACTCCTAATCTGTGCATGCACCTGAGGTACCACCTCCATAGAAATGTGAGAAATAGCCACTCCTTGAACCGCATCAGCCAATCATGTTTGCTCACAGGTTTTCTTTATTAGTGTCACAAATGTCACTGAGCAGTTCACCATAAGGAACAGTGCCAGCCAGGTCCTTAATAGTCAAGCTAACACTGGTTCCCCTTCAACATTTTTCTATACATCTCATCTTCAGCGCTCTAATTTCACAGGTACACGGTCTTCACCTTTTCATGAGTTTCATGAGTTCTGTACACTCCACCAACATGTTTGTACATTAACACGTATGTTGACAACACGGTAAAAATAATCCTGGCAACAACAACAAAAGCCACCTTTATCTAACTGCTCAAGAATTTGATCTTTGCTTCTGCAGGATTACTGCAAGTGCAGCCACAGGTTCTGGTGGGCTGCTTGAGGTGTGTGTTGCTGCCAGCCCTAATCCCACCACCCACATTTATGAATTAATTAGAACTTGAAGATGCCAGAGGGAGGCAAACAAAACAAAAATAGCATTGTAATTGACTGTAAACAATAATTAAAATTCTGCATTATGTTTAGCATCTGCACATTTCTAGACTTACTGCAGTGAGTGACTCCACGTCTAATGAAAACATACAGCTCAATCCCAGAAGACTGGGCAGATCTCAGATGCTAAGTACATCTCCAATCATAACTCAAAATAGTAAGTAAGTCATGCATCCTTACTGTGAAAACTAATAATTAAAAATTCAAAAACTAGCATGGTAAAGGAACCAAGATCCATCTACCCTGGCCAGACTAAAGGAGAACAAAACATGCATCCACACACTAAAAACTTTTGAATTTTCCATTCCAGACGTGCTCTTGTTCTGCAGTTTCACACCACAATAGCCCCACTTTAATATGCTTATTATTTATTGAGTTAAAAAGTTTACTATTCATTTACTTATTTACAGTTCCCTTTCTTTTTTTAACTAATCTTTTAAAATTAACTTGCCGTTGTACTAACAAAATTAAGAAGGTTACTTCTCACATTACTTCTGACTCCAAACTCTATTAAATTACACTGTCGACTAAGATCCCTCTAAGCTTCTTCTTATCAATTTCATGTTTCTTCGACATTCCAGCTTCAGCTGGCTGATTACAGACTGGACCTCACTGATTCATCTCCACATCAAGTACTACATTCCCTACACTCATGTTGGAAGCAGTCATTTGTCATTCAGAAGTCAAACTTCTTAACAAAATTCTCCTTACCTTTATCAGGAGGACAGGTAAACTTCCTGAAGTTTTACTTTACCGTGAGCTTGACCAAAGGTAATCACCAGGACCTAGCCATACAGAAGAAAGTCAAGGTTTTCTCTCATGCTCATCTCTAGTAACCTAAAGGAAAACATCTCTGAAATAACCACATGGCTTTGGCTTTGCATTCTGTCATTTCCCAGGAATGGCTAGACCAAACCTCTTAAGGTTTATTCACACAGCCAACATGTTAATTCACAAAAGAAAGATAAGCAATTTAATAATTCCATTTACATAAAGCATTCAATTTTACAGCCCCCACCATCTCTTACAAATTATAGCCAACGCATGGCAGACAATTGCAGTATGTTAGCTAATATGCTGAAAGCTTTGTGTGGATCCTTTTTCTCTGTCCCGTTATTTGTTTACTAATCCGTTAATATAAAAATCACAACATGTTTGGAAGATATGATGAATTGCCAGCCCTCTTCCAGCTCAGATTTCATAGGTTCCTCAGGTTTCATAGGTTTCTCCCTGACATGCTAACTGCTAGGTATAGAAGATCAACTGATTAGAAATTATGTAATTGATGTTTTCAGTTGTAATGCACTTTTTTGAAATGCAAGCTGAAGAATTGTAATGGAAGTATTAGGAACTTCAGTAAAAGCAGACTGCTGAGTATTCAGGAAGCCAAGCCCAGACCTAAATGTAAAGCCATTTCTGGATGTACCCTGATGTAAGAACACCTTTTGTTACCAACAACTGTCATTTTCAGGACTGATTGCAAATACTGCTAAGTTGCTTTGTTGACCTGGAAAGTGTAGGAAGTTTACTACAGACATCTCGTTTTCCTCATTTTATTTATTTCTGTCTTTTCTTTAACCATTTATATTCATGACTTCCATGCTTCACCACTTGGTTCTATTCGTAAGTTTTCCTCACGTTTTCCTTTTCTTTTGACACACTGTTCTGTATCAGCGGGTTTTTCTGACTTCATCATTTTCAGTTACCTGGAAAAGCAGCCTTCAGCGCATTTGAAAATTTCTTAGGTTTCCCCAGCACATCTGCACTTGCACAGAAAACAAAAGAAGAAAATCTCAGGGCCTTCCCCACGACCCACACACAAGGCCCATAGCTCCCCAGGACAGGAGCTCTGTGGCCCTCCCTCCCAGCAGAGGTCTCTAGGCTGCCTACAGCAGCGCAGCCACTTGCTGATGCTCTGCTTCCCACTCCCATTCCACCATTGTGTTCTACAACTTTCCTACAAGCAGCCTCTCTTCTGGGGCATTACTCGGGCTGACCTCCAGACCTAGACAAATCCTGTGACGGAAACAAACATCTCTTTTCCTTAGTCTCAGCGGCTTGCTGAGTAGTACAAACCTGCCTCTCTTTTGTTTAGCTCTTCTACTGCCAGCTAACCAACTCAAATACAACCTTATGAATACTTTAATCTTACCTGGAGCACTTCAACATCTTTTTAACAAAAGTTTCTATCATTATCAAAGACACTCCTTTGGATTTCACTTTTTTTTTTTTAAACCAACCCTTTTTCTCTAAAGTTCTACATTCCAGTTTCTTCCATAAACTCAAAGCACCGTTGCAGGTACCCATTCTTTCTTTCCAGTAGGCCTCATTTTTAAGAGATTTTCTTTTTATATCTGAGACAATGTCTTTTTCCCCCACCTTTTTTTTTTTTCTTTACTAACAATGCCTTCTCCTCTGTCCTGCTCAAGCTTTTTGTCAACTGCTCAGTTTAAGCTCACATTAGAAGCTGTATCTTTTCATCTTATCTTTATTGATACAATTAAAGAGACCAAGACCTCACACTTTTGCACATTCTATTCTGCTTTGAAATCCTAACCAAGTCTTGCTCTTTTTGGAAACCTTGCCTCTGTAGACCCTACTAACTTTTTTCAGTGACAGCATCTTTCTGCTTCCTTTTGCTACTCATTCAGTCTCGCAGGCCCCACGCAGTCCTTTCTTTCACAGCCCCCACCATCTCTTATAAATTATAGCCAACACATGGCAGACAATTGCAGTATGTTAGCTAATATGCTGAAAGCTTTGCATGCATCCTTTTTCTCCGTCCCGTTATTTGTTTACTAACCTGTTAATATAAAAATCACAACATGTTTGGAAGATATGATGTATTGCCAGCCCTCTTCCAGCTCAGATTTCATAGGTTCCTCAGGTTTCATAGGTTTCTCCCTGACATGCTAACTGCTAGATATAGAAGATCAGCTGATTAGAAATTAAGTAATTGATGTTTTCAGTTGTAATGCACTTTGTTTCTAGGGAAATTAGATCTCTGCTGAGTGGAAGTGCTCCCTTTCCATTGGGGGCCTTCCCACCTCTCTCTGCCCAGCTTGCCACCAGCCAAGCACACCTTCCTCCTGCAATGGCAGCAGTCAGCTGAGCATGCAGGGTGACATTCACACCCCAAAAAAGGCACAACTTCCTCATGAGAGCACCACTCTCCAGATTGTAGGGCTGAGGCACAAGCTAGAGATACATTTTTTTTTTCCCAGAGGTGCTTTCATAGAATCATAATGAGGTTGGAAAAGGCCACTAAAATTACCTATTCCAACTGTTAACCCATCCTCACCATTCCCACTAACCAGGTCCCTCAGTGCCACATCTATACATTTCTTGAACATCTCCAGGGACGGTGACTCCACCACCTGTTCCAATGCCTTTAGAACACTCAGAGGAAAACTGTTTCTTAATATTCAACCTGAACCTCCCTGGTGCAACTTAAGGCCATTCCCTCTTGTGCTATTACTAGTTACCTGGGAAAAGAGGTAAGGTCTCCCCTGGGCCTCCTGTTCTCCTGACTGAACAATCCCAGTTCCCTCAGCCACTCTCCACAAGACCTGTGCTACAGATCCCTCACAGCTTCATTGCCCTTCTCTGGACGCACTCAACAGCCTCAATGTCTTTCCTGTAGTAAAGGGACCAAAACTGAACCCCGTACTCAAAGTGCGGCCTCACCAGTGCCGAGCACAGAGGGACGATCACCTCCCTGCTCCTGCTGAGTGCATTAATTCTGACAGAAGCCAGGCTGCCATTGGCCTTCTTGGCCACCTGAACACACTGCTGACTCAAAGTCTGATAAAAGTAAATGGATCTCTGGGTTCCCTGCTGCATCCCTGTAAGCAGAGCTGGCACTGCCCTTCCTGCAGGCAGCAGTGTTTTGCTGGGGTTTCACTGCGAAGAGGCCCTGTCCTGCGGGAGGAAGGCACAAGGCCAGCAGCCACCTGTTGCCTTGGGCCTTGGGTTGGGTTCTGCCATGCTGCTGCATTGCCCCGTCCCTCTCTGCCTCGAGGCACTGTCCCAGCACACGCTAACAACTGCATGTCACTGCTACAAGATGCTCAGTTGCCTTGACCAGGAGGCCAGTAGCAGCCACTACTTCTAAAACATCAGTCAGTCTGCCTTTCCAGTCACACGCACCATGAACAGCCAGCATTAGGGCACGCACAAGGAGCTGCTCACAACCTGCGTCCCCACCTGCAGCTGGTGACAGGGTGATCGCACACACGAGCTCTGCGACCCGACCCCTGGGCCGTCAGCGCAGCATCCCCACCGGCGCCAGGGCAGGGCCAGCAGCCCGGAGCGCTCCCGCACAGCGCCGGGATGGATCCGGCAGAAGCCCCGGGCACCTCCTCGGGCCGTCCGCTCCCCGCGGACATCCATCGGGGGGCGGACGGGGGACCCGAAACCTCGGGGAGCCCGGTGAGGGAGAACGCGACCCGACAGCGGGAGGGTGACACCGCGGCCCCCGCGCCCCGGCCCCCTCCGTCTCCCGGCGGCGCTCGGCCGCAGCCCCGGCCCAGACCCTCCGCCCCGGGGCTCCCCCGGCCTCGCCGCCGCGAGCGGGAGGGCCCGGGCAGTCTCACCTGCCACCGGCGAGCGCCGAGCGGGAGGCGCCGGGGCGGCTGCGGCGCTTCCTGCGGCGGGAGGCGGGCGCTGTCCCCGGCTGACCCCGCGGGAGGCAGCGCGGGGGGAGCGGAGCGGGAGGCGGCGCGGCGGCCGGGCGGGAGGCGGGCGGGGCCGGGAGGCTGTCATGGCAGCGCGGCCTGGCGCGGCGAGGCGCCCCGCGGGGAGAGGGGCTCCGGGGGGAGAGGGGGGAGGATCTCGGCCGGAGGAGCCCCGAGGGGCGGCCGGCGCTGCCCGACCGCGGGCGCCGCCGCGCCGGGGACGGGCCCGAGGCGCCGCGCTGTGCCCGCGGCACCGCGGAGCGAGCTCCTTGCGCTCGGGGAACCGCGCGAGCGGCGGCGGAAGCGCTGCGGCTGTGAGCGAGGTGCCGGAGCGGTAGTGCGGGCTGCCTCCAGCTCTGCTGCACCTCAGGGCACGGCGGTTGCGTAAGAGCAGCGCCCGGTCCTTGGGCAGGGAGCTCAGAGACACGGCGCGCACGGCCCGGCGCTCTGCCTGCCTCACTGCGCCCCGCTGCTCACCGGCTGCGCTCTGCCGCAGCCGAAGTGCGCGCACGTCGGGCTCACGGGTTTCAACTGGCTTTGGAAATTCAGCTTCTTTCCGTTTACAGCTTCCTTACCGGTATGCTTGACGTATAACAAGAAACGAAAGAAAAAGAGAGAAGGGCAAAGCACGGCTGAGCTGTGACCGTGCTGCCTGCGCTAGGAGCACACACGGAGCGCCTGCGGCAAACGGATGCCATTAGCGTGACCGGGTGGTGTAGTAACGGCGCAGCTGAGGGCGAAGCGCAGTTCCAAGGTGGTAAAACGATTAAAATGCCATTCCAGGTAGTATCTAAACTTCCTGAGCACCGGTCCCTAATAGCACCATCCTGCCCTGAAGATACAGTCCGTGGGCATGCTGTGTTTGCAGCACCCCAGGCTCAGCTCACACGTAAAGATGTTGTCACTCGGTTACCATCCTGCAAAAACATCCTCACTGCTCAGCTATCAGAACCGTTATCTGAGTACGGTGTGCTGGAATACACTGAAGTCTGGCTTCAGTTACTATTACACAAAAAGCATACAACACCTTCACAATCCAGCTGAAACTTAATATTCATTGTAAACTAGAATTAATTCAATTATGTAACTGAATGAATGACAGCAAAATTCAGCAAACATCATTTGATCTCAGCAGGAAATAGCACAAGCAGGCAGCCAAGATTCTCTGTTAAGATCAGAGAAGCTTAGAATCACAGCACGGTTTGGGTTGGAAGGGACCATAAAGCCCACCCAGTTCCACCCACTGCCGTGGGCAGGGCTGCCACCCACCAGCTCAGGCTGCCCAGGGCTTCATCCAACTCAGCCTTCAGCACCTCCAGGGATGGGGTACCCACAGCTTCTCTGGGCAGCCTGTGCCAGAGCCTCACCACCCTCTGCATGAGAAATTTCCCCCTGACATCCAATTGTCTGATACTTTGGCCCTGACTCTAGGAGACACATTGCAGAGGGCCTCTCCTAACCATGCTCGTGGATCTATCAGATTTGAAAATCACCATACTTAGCAGTTGCCTGGAAAAGTTTCATTGTCTCTAAAACTACAAGAAGGACTGTTCTTGCTCCAGCAAAATCAAAAATTGCACACTTTTAAATAGCTAAGGGTAATGAGTGGGAATAAATCCATTTTGTTAATGAATTATCCATTTTGTTAATGAATTTTTCAGTTTTTCACCTAGCATAAATATGTAAGGTGTGATTGAACTGCCTGTATCTCTTACACCATCACTTCCCATACCCAGCGGGGCTGGTTGCTCCACACAGGAGAAGCTCTGCAGGCCAGGACTGTCCCAAGTTGCAAAACAGCCAATGAGACAGCACTGTTCTTTGGCAAAAGATGAGGGGAGGGGTGATGTTAAGATAAAAAAAAAATCAGTGATGAAGGAGCCAAGGTGATGGAGAGTAAGGACATAAAATCCATCTTGACGTAGGAAGGCAGGGGAAGCAGCTGGGGGCTGAGATGGGGTGAAGGAGCCAGGAGCAGCAGCAAAAGTGGTGACCATCAGGGAAACAGAACACAGTGTTTTCAAAGCTTCTCTGCAGATAGATCTTAAAGGTCTGGGGCTTTGTGGCATCTCTTGCTTCCACGCAGCAGCAAGTAAGCACATCTGACCTGCTTATGGTTTCACCAGTGGGGCAGTTTTTGTTTCTGTGCCAGATGTCTATTTGGAGGGAGGGACACAGCTGGCTGGAACTGGGAAGTACCTGGGAGTAGAGGTAGCCTACTATATTTGTTGGGAAAGGCAATGGCAGATAACCAGTTCTAAATTACCCAAAAAAAAGAGAGTGATGGTCATAATCCAGTTAAAGAAAGAATTGCTTACCCATTGCAAGGATCAGGGCTTGCCAAATACTCCAAAAGGAGGGAACTCCAGGTAGAGATCCTTCCCTTGTGGCAGCCAGCCCTTAAATGAGGTTAGGTGAATTGCTTTCACCTCTGCTCCCCGCACTGGCTGTGTCCCTTCAGCAGGTGCTCAATCATTGTTTCAGGCCGTGACTTAGCAATTCCCGTACAGTACTGAGAAACAGTGTCTGGAGGAGAGCCTGACACTGTGCTACTCATGCTTCCTTAGAGACTGTTGCAGTGCATTCTACAATGCCACGATGATTTTTTGAGAGCACAGAAATATAAATGACCAGAAGTCCAAGTCCATCTCTGTATTTTCT